>NW_026622539.1:0-5917 GCF_003711565.1 Takifugu flavidus
ATAATGATTATATCATTACAATAAAATATGCAGATACTCTCCCCCTTACTCTAAAACACATTCAAGATTAACCTAAAGAATAAATGCAAATTATGTTAAGGGTTCAGTGTTTATTGAACACAGATTTATTTACTGTACCAAAAGTCCCTAACAGGATTAGAGATCCTTCCTACTTTGCAAATGATCATGGTATTTGAATTCAGAAACATTGTTTTTGTTTGTGTGAAGTGTTTTTAAGGAAAACCTTTAAAGGTAATGGTTTGTCATTTGGGGGCTTGTATGTTTGAGTTGGAATGATTATTCACAAAAGCAGACAAGTTATTTCCTCTTCACAGGTTTGTATTGAGGAAATATCATTTTTTCTGCCGTTGCAGGCTTCAGTCTGCTCCTCTTCTGGCTGACCAGCTTCCCCAGCTTTGGAAAATATCCTTTCTCAGGGAACAGACGATGCTGGGATGCACAGATACTTGCATGCAAGTTTCCACAGCGTAGGATTTAAAGTCTTTTGTGCCACCCAGTACTTCAAGGGATCCTCAGCTCTTGTCAGAATTTGTTCTTTCAAATATCTGTGACACAGACAGTAAGACAATGAATGACTGAATTAAAAATAAATAAACTGATGTTTCAACAGTAATCAACATGCATACCTCTGGATCTCCACTGCAGCGCTGGCAGATGCACTGCTGATGCGGTGCTGAGACTCTACATAGTTGTCCAGTAAAGCCCACAAGTTGTGATTTTGTTCACTAGCGCTGGCAGATGTTGTTGCAGTCTCCAGTGGCACATCTTCTGCCGACGCATCAATAAGAGTGGCACACTCGTGTCAGCCTTTCCACAGCAGCCTGAGCATTGCTTTGATTAGTAAAGCCAGCCTGTTTAAATCGTGGATCCAAGATGGTTGCCACTTTTCCAAGCCACTGAATTTTTCATTTAAATTATTTTTCAAATGGTTGGCAAGCGTGGCACCAATACAAGGAGCCATTTGGGCACACTCGGCAGAAATGACATGTCTCAGCATTTTGGCTAAAGGATTTTCCTTTGACCCTGACACTCTCCTTTCCTCAGAAAGCTCAACAGTTGCCTGATAGAATGGCCTTAAGACTGTCAGGCAATGGTTGATTGCTGCATCGTCATCAGCAGTGAAAGGCACTAAGTCAGTGCGAAGTGATGCCAGGGCTGCCCCTAAAGGTTCTCTCTGCTCATAAAGCCTATGGAGCATGGCATAACTGCTGTTCCATCTGGTTTCAACCTCTTGAACAAGCTTTCAATGCCCATATTAGCTTGAATAGAACACAACTTTCCCTTTGGAACTGGACTTGAAGTGTGCCACCATTCTGCGGGCCCTACTGCGCATGTTCTCATGCTCAGACGTCTGACAGAGTCATTTTTTTGACAACGGGATTCAGCATGTGGGCAAAGCAATAAATATGTCTAACATGTAAAAGAGTTACACTTGCCACAATATTATGAGCTCCATCAGTAACCATCCCACAGACCTTTTTCAGTGATTCCCCACTCTTTCATCAAATTTGCAATTGCATCTGAAATATTAGCTGCTGTGTGGGCCAAAGGAAAATACTGCACACCTAAAAGCACAGTAGCCAGATCTAGGCTGTCTGACACATGATAGCAAGTGACACCAAGGTACGCATCCATGTTGACTGATGTCCACATGTCAGCAGTCAAACCAACAGCTGAAGTCTGCTTAATTTCTGCCAAGGCCTTCTCTTTGGCTACAGTGTACCTTGCTTCCACCTTTGCCTTTACAGCTTTGCGGCTTGGAATGGAGTATGATGGGTCCAGGATTTTAATGAAATTTTGGAACCCTTCACCCTCAACGATAGAAAAAGGCCGACCATCTTTAACTATCATGTCCACCAAGGCCTCATCCAGTTTCTGTTTCCTGGACACTGTGGGAGAATGGTTGCTATATGAATACGATACACAACATCTCCAATAAAGACACACACATACATATACATGTACATGAGACTGGTTTCACCTGCGAGCTGGGAGGAGCCAGAGGACATAAAAGGGGCGGTTCTCCTTTGTCTCGGGCGCTGGCTGGGCTGATGCCACCACACCTCATGGCCGTCTCATCATTTTGGTTTGGGTTTTTCAATAAAATAGTTAGATGATTTGATCGTTCTGTGTGCTGATTCCCTCTATTTTGTTACAACTTTGAGCCAAGTCGTAACAAATGGGGGCTCGTCCGGGATTTTGAAAATCCCTGAAGAAATGGTTGTTTTCTTGGCAGTTGATGTTTGCCGGGTTAAACGTAAAAGTTGGAGGGAGTTTAGCATACAGTTGTGTTAAAGTTTGAGAGAGCGTTAGTGCTTTGTCCACTTATGGTTTAGAAGTTCTGGCCTGGTGTGCTTCAGGGCAGGCACTAGGTGTTGGAGATACCTTTCCCGGTAGGTCTAAGGTGGTCTGGGTGACTAGACCTGTTTGTTGTTTTAGTTTGTTATTTTGGTGCACTAGTGTGGTTAGAGTGTTTGTCTCGGGGACACTTCCAGGACTGTCAAGGTGGGCTGCCAGCGTGCTGGTCGCTTAACCGAGTCACTGGGCTTTGTGTTTAATCTTCCCACCACAACTTTTGCATGAAGTCTAGGGATTGAGTTAGCTAGTTAGCTCCCTGGTTAGGTAGGTAGCTAGGGGAAAGTTGCTCCACATGTGACTGCTGTGTGCACACCAGGTTGACTAGCTTGTTGTGTTGGTGGTGAAGGTGCTTACTTGCCTTTACGCCGGGCACAACTGTGGTTGGTTAGCGTGCTAGACTGGGGTTTGGTAAGTTTATACGGTTTGAGTAATTCAGGGGACTAGCATTAGTGTTGTGGACATGGCTTCAGTAGATGAGTTCTTGCGGAATCCAACTTGGGAGTTATTAAAGACTCTCAAGAAAGAACAACTGTTAAAAGTTGCAGAGCATTTTGATGTGGAGTGCCCTAGGCCATCACGTAAAGACACGATATTGTCTACTTTAAAGGCAAACCTGGTGCAGCAGAAGGTTTTGCCTCCAGTAGTGGGTAGTTCTCTGGAACCTCATAAACAGGTTTCTCAGGTTGAGGGGTTCGGAGCTTTAACTTTTGAGCAGCAGAAGGAACTGCTAGTATTACAGCATCAGCAGGCAGTGGAGAAGGAGGCACGGGCTAAAGAGTACGCTTTCGAACTTGAGAAGCTAAAGTGGAAAGTTCAGTTACGTGAGGCCGAATTGAAGCAAGAGCAACAGAGTTTAGAGCGTTACCGTCTTGACCTGATCAAAGATGGTAAACTTTCTGGTCCCTCTGAAGGTAGCTTGTCGGCACAGAGTACTTATTTTGATGTCGCAAGTAACTTGAGACTGGTTCCAAAATTTTCTGAAGAAGATCTTGATACTTTTTTTTTGTTGTTTGAAAGGCTGGCCAAGGCAGGAAGTGGTCTGACTCTGAACAGACATTGCTGCTGCAATGTGTTCTGACTGGAAAAGCTCAAGAAGCCTTTTCTGCGTTAAGTATGGCTGACAGTGAAAACTATAACTCTGAAGATTGCAGTTTTAAAGGCTTACGAGTTGGTGCCAGAAGCATATCGACAGAAATTTAGAACTTCTAGAAAACATGATAAAACATATGTGGAGTTTGTTAGGGAGTTAACGACTCTCTTTAATCGTTGGCTAATTGCATCTGGAGTAGAGACCTTTCCACAATTGTGTGAACTTCTTTTGTTAGAACAGGTCAAATTTACTCTTCCAGAGCGTATAGCTACATTTCTGGCGGAGCATAAGGTAAAGAGTGCATCAGAGGCTGCAGTTTTAGCAGATGAATATGCCTTGACTCACAAGATCCGGGGAAACTGGAGTCGTAGAGACATGCCTTCCAGTACTCAGAAAATGGATGGTTTGGGTTTGGAATTGGAAGTTGATTTGCCCAAGAGTGGTGGTAGTCATGAGAAGCAGTACCAGGGTAGAACTTGTAATTACTGTTTGGGACAAGGTCATTGGAAGAGGGAATGTCCAGTGTTGAAGTCGAACAGCAGGTTCTACCAGGGAATCCGTCCTGCAAAACCTGTGGCTTTGGCTGTGTCAGTTCGTGCTGCTGGTAAGGCTGGGGCAATAGCTGCTGTGAAACGGCATACTAACTCCATGGTGGTTGCCCCTGACCTACCTGTGGCGTCAGGGTTAGACGAGTCTGACTTTAGGTCAGTCGACCCAGGGTATCGTTCCTATGTCTCCCAAGGTTTTGTGTCCTTGGTGGGAAGTGGGAAACGGGTACCTGTTAACATTTTAAGGGATTCGGGTGCTTTGGACTCGTTTATTCTCGAGTCAGTGCTGCCGTTTTCCTCGGACAGTGACACTGGCAGTTGTGTTAAGGTTAGGGGGATGGGTCCAAATGTTTTGACTGTTCCTTTACATAAGTTATCTCTATCTTCTAATCTAGTGCAGGGTGAGGTTTCACTTGGGGTGTGTTCAGAGCTGCCTATAGCAGGAATACATGTGATCTTGGGAAATGACTTGGCCAGGACTCATGTGCAAGGTGGTGCACTGCTTATCCCTGAAGGGGTTACTAGGTCTGATACTGTGGAGCCCTGTAGTGGGAAGCATACAGACTCAGCAGTTTACCCAGTGGGGGTAGTCACTCGAGCTCAGAGTCATTCTAGTTCTGGTTCTAAAACGGTGGGAAAATTAGAAAAAGCAAACTTGGAAAAGTCCCAGAGGACAATGAAAGGGTTATTTGCCCGTAGAATCGAAAAGCGGGTCTTTAGCCCCGGTGACCAAGTGTTGGCACTTCTTCCTTTGGTGGGTTCGCCCTTTCAGGTGAAATTTGCAGGCCCTTATGTTGTTGTAAGGCAGATCTCGGATCAGAATTACATCATTGCAACGCCTGATCGTAGGAAGAAGTCACAGCTTTGCCATGTAAACCTTATTACGCCCTTCCGTCTTTGTCTAATGGTACACTGGGGGAAAGAGCAGTGGCAGCCTCAGTGGGTAATTCTGACCCTATGTCTGTATTGGTAGGGGGTGAAAAGGAGGATGTGAAGGTTCCTGATGATAGCATCATGCAGGGCCGTCTTAGGAACACTGAGTCTCTTAGTAAGTTACACAGGTTGTTGGATCATTTGTCTGATATGCTAATTGAACTGATACGTTCTTTCTCTTCCTTGTTCTCGGACACTCCCTCTCGTACTCACTTAATTAAGCATGACATAGATGTAGGAGATGCTCAACCTATTCGGCAACGTTTTTATTGCGTTTCACCGAAGAAACATGGATAGCTTGAGTCAGAGGTAAAGTACATGTTAGAGCATGACATTGCAGTGCCCTCTAGTTCAAGTTGGACTTCACCAGGTTTGCTGGTGGTTAAACCAGATCATACTTTTAGGCCATGTACTGATTTTCGCAAAGTGAACAAGATCACTAAACCTGACTCTTTTCCATTCTTTGCAGAATCCAAAATCAGCGACTCATGAGATGGTGTCTTTTCCTGCAGCCGTACCACTTAGACATCCGCCATATAAAGGGGGCAGAGAATGTCCTGGCAGATGCATTGTCTAGGGCACTGCCTAGTTAAAATTTTGTGTTCTGTTTGCCTTAATCCCTTGGTTTTTCCCTGTCACTCTTGCTCTGTTTCTTTAAGGGGTCAAAGTTGCTCAGTCAGGAGGAGTAGAAATGGGTTAAGCCGAGCACAGGAGTGGTGCCATTCTGGACCTTTTCCTTATGGGGGGGGGGGTGTGACGGCCCGCCCAGGTGTTTTGTTTTGTTTACCCAGAGACTGGGTGGGTCGTCAGTGAGACTGGTTTCACCTGCGAGCTGGGAGGAGCCAGAGGACATAAAAAGGGCGGTTCTCCTTTGTCTCGGGCGCTGGCTGGGCTGATGCCACCACACCTCATGGCCGTCTCATCATTTTGGTTTGGGTTTTTCAATAAAATAGTTAGATGATTTGAT
>NW_026622540.1:0-5790 GCF_003711565.1 Takifugu flavidus
GGTTAAGTTTACCTTGAATAAAAATGACTTTCTTTATGTAAAAAAATGAAAATTGATGAATTGATTCATCCATAAACCTTGTTAATTATTTTAAATGGAAAATATTTAATTAACATTAAAATCATCGTCATCAAACACTCCATCACAGAAAGGATACCTCGTAATTTTCTCCATTTGCCGAGTCAAAATTAAACTGATCTTTCCTGGACATCAGAACTTGGTGTATGTAATTTAAAACATTCAGAGAGAACATTGTTTCTCCTTTTCTTACATATATGAAAGCCATTATTTTAAAATATTTGAAGTAATGGTTTGCAGTATCTCACTCAACTTATTGAGTTCTGCTTCCTTTAGTTTACTCATCTTGTTAAAAGTTGATGACTTTTGTCGGGCCTGAAACTTTTAATTCACAACAAAATTATCTCATATTTAAATTACTGACAATTCATGAGACATGTTCTTCAATCAGGCTGTCTTGAAGTGGCTCCAAGCAATCTAAAATTCAGCTGAAGAAGATGATTAGTGTTGACTGGGTCTGGTTCACAGGCATTAGATCACAAAGTTCAGAGAGAATTGGTCATTGTTGTTTCCTCCACCTCATTAAGAACTTCTCAGTGGCTCACGTGTGATAGATTTGGCCACCTTAGTGCTGCACAGATCACTATTCTAATGTCCTCTCCCTTATTCCACCAAATTAGGGGAGGTAGAGAAGGAGGGTTTACTGGCAGTTGCTACGAAAAGAGCAGAGCTGAGCTGGTCAAAGCCACCTGCCACTCCATATTTCCAAAATGTACTGATCTTAGATCAGTTGATGAAAACAGCCACAATCACACACAGCCCAGGGAACACCCGCTGCCTTGACAAGCATTTCTAATCAGAAATCACCTGGAAACAGGTCACTGAACAGCTCAGCATTGATGCAAACCAAACTAAATCCCATCACTGAGAGGACCTTCTCAAAGAGAATAATGACAAACTGATTGACACCCACATAGATGACAAATAACACTTTTATGCAACAAGAAAATCTTTTCTCCACACAGGAAGCAGGAAGTTTGTTGGGAACGTTTGAGAAAAGCCATCTTTCTGCTTTGAGGTGACCTTCCTTTTGATAAGACTGAAAATTTACAAATTTCACGAACAAGGGCTGAATATTTTGAGGAACAAGAATTTAAAACAAAGTAGCAAAAATCTTCTAGACACCTCACACACACACACACACACAAAACACACAAATATGAGAGAAACTGAAATACCTCTAGCTAAGTGATGATTTGTGAATTCAATGCATCTCTCAAAAAGTTCATAAAAAGATTTTCACTTAATTATATAAATGAAAATATAACTTTGCCATTAGACAGAAACAACTGCTGGAGCACATTGTCCTTAATAACACATCACTAATGAAACATGAAATGGAGCTGGTGGCCTACCTCTGGAGACTCCTCCAGCTGACCAAACACATCAGCAAAGTCAGTGGGGCTTTTCCTCAGAGTCTGCTCAGCAGGAAGTGTGTTGTCATTGTAAGATGTCACAAACTTAAAGTCACTGGTTCTAGACCCTGTTGTCAGGTAGGCGTCATAATTGTAAGCGCTGCGTAAAGTTCCTGTGCCGTCAACATCGGCGTAATTAGGAGGGAGATAAGCGCCGGGGATGGTTACTGCTCCGTCAAACAACATTCTGGGCTTTCTCCTGCGACAGAACCTCACACCCAGGATGATGATGATGAAGGTCAGGAAGAAGGTGGACACAGACACCAGCGCGATGATCAGATAAGAGGTCAGTTTGGAATTCTTCTCATCATAAGAAATGTCCTTCAGCTCTGGCACCTCAGCCAAGTTATCAGAAATGAGTAAATACATGGAGCAGGTGGCAGAGAGAGAGGGCTGTCCGTTATCTTTCACTGCCACAATCAGGTTCTGTTTCATGCTGTCAGACTCAGAAATGTCCCGCTGCGTCCTGATCTCTCCACTGTGGACACCGATAGAGAAGAGTCCCGGATCGCTGGATTTGACTATATGGTAGGACAGCCAGGCGTTCTGTCCAGAGTCGGCGTCCACAGCGATCACTTTGGACACCAGAGAGCCTCCGTGTGCAGCTTTGGGGACCAGCTCGGTCATGAAGGAGTTGCCCTCCGGGGCTGGATACAGTATTTGAGGAGAGTTGTCATTAACGTCTGATATGAACACACTGACGGTCACGTTACTGCTGAGAGGAGGAGAACCGTTGTCTCTGGCCATCACGTGCACTTTAAAGCTCCTCAGCTGTTCATAATCAAAGGACCTGACAGCGTGGATCAGCCCCGTGTCTCCATTAACAGACACATAAGAGGACACCGGAGCACCGTTCACCTCAGCGGCTAACAGAGAATAAATCACTGTTCCGTTTTGTCTCCAGTCGGGGTCTCCAGCACTAACGGAACACAAAGTGGACCCGGCTCTGTTATTTTCACTCACATATGCGCTGTAGGACTCTTCCTCAAACACAGGGGGGTTGTCGTTGATGTCTGCTACAGACAAGTGAAGCGTTTTAGAGGAGGACAGAGGTGGAGAGCCCTCGTCAGTGGCACTGATTGTAATGTTGTAATCAGACACTAGTTCTCGGTCCAGTTGTCCTGTGGTCACCAGAGAATAATAGTTTTTAATAGAAGGAACCAGCTTAAAAGGGACATTTTGCTGAATGGAGCAGCGGACCTGTCTGTTATTTTCTGAGTCTCTGTCCTGAACGTTGATGATGCCCACCTCTGAACCAGGGGACACGTCCTCAGGAATTTGACTGCTCATTGATTTTACATAAATCACTGGCGGATTGTCATTTACATCTGTAACATCTATGATAACTTTAGCATAAGATGTTAATCCTAATCCATCTTTTGCTGTGACACGTAATTCAAAGATAGATGTTGTTTCAAAGTCAACCATGGTCATCAATTCTATATCACCTGTCTTTTGATCAATTCTAAAGATTGATTTAATATCTTCTGAAATATGTCCAAAATCATACACAACTTCTCCATTAACCCCTTCATCAGCATCAGTCGCTGTCAGTGTCAGAATGAGTGTACCTACAGGGGAGTTTTCTTGTAGACTGGCTTTGTACACAGCCTGACTGAACACTGGGACGTTATCATTGGCATCTAGAACGTTGATGTGAATCTTTACGCTTCCTGATCTTTGAGGAGAGCCTCCATCCAAGGCTGTAAGAATTAAACTCATTTCCTTGAGGCTTTCTCTGTCAAGCTCTTTGTTCAGGACAAGTTCCACAGAATTTGTGCCAACGCCCAGAATAAAATAATCATTCCTTTGTAGGTGGTAAGTCTGAACTGAGTATTTTCCATGTCAGCATCGTGCGCTTCTTCAATTGGAAACCGAGCACCTTTGTCCGCGGATTCCCAGATGTCAATGTTGATCAGGTCTTTATTAAATTCCGGGGAATTGTCGTTTATATCCTGGATATGCAGGTTAATTCGATGCAGTTCCAACGGAGCCTCTAACATGAGCTCTTGCTTCAAAACGCAGGCTGCTTTGTCTCCACAGAGACTCTCTCGGTCAATCCTGTCGGCAACCGTCAGGTCGCCATTACGAAGGTTTAATTCACAAAAACGCTTGTCGCCGCCGTCCACGTCAATGCGGGCTTTACGCGCGGACAGTCGACTTGCCTCAACTCCCAGTCTTTGGCGATATTCCCGACCACAGCTCCGCGTTTCATTTCTTCAGGAAAAGAATAACTGCCATCCCCATTCGCACAATGGAGAGAAAAGAAAATGACCACAAAGACGCCCCGTACAGCTGCGAGTCCCGCGATCTCCGTCATGACGCTGATGGGAAACGTTTCCAATGTGTGAAACAGAAGCGATGCCAAAAAGGACCGCGATAAAGAAAAAAGAAGCACGATCCGAGAACAGCTTTCGGTGTGTCAGACCGACCGTCTGCAGACGCCTCAGTCACACGATGCGTCAGTAGGTGAACGTCAACATCTATTCATGAACAGCTGGCGCACAGCGACATCGTGAGACTATTGTAGAAACTGCAGATGAACGGACGACACAAATACAGCCAAAATTAATTTTACTCATCAGCACGCAAGGTTATTTCTGTGTTCAAGACAAATGTAAGATACAGGATGTGGCTCCGTCCCTTTCTCTATTTACTTCTTTCAGCGGCTCATATCCACAGACAACAACTATTTCACTTGGAACTTCTGACAAGTTGGTACATTGTAATGAAGGGTCTCAGACTGATCCTCACAAATGTCAGACTAGTGCAAATATCCGTTTAAACTGTTCGAGATTTGAACGACTGTGTGGAACTAAATGGATAATGTTATCCTGAGATAATTGTATTTCAAACGGATTTTTTTTTTTAAACAGTAAATATATGGGGGGAAAAGAACTCGGGAAAAGCTGAATTTTTGTAGATTCAAAATAATCACAGGAACTTAAGAAACACCTTCTGAAAAAAATGTTAATTGATTGCTAAATATGAAGGAGACTTTTTCAATTGACACTTTAAAGCGAACAGATATCAACTGCGAAAGTTACACAGAAAAAGAGAAAGTTGTCAAACCAATCTGATCGAAAAACCGGCTACAGCATGAAACATTTGAAGAGCAAACAATGTAAAACAGAAATGAGAATTGAAGTCATCGTTAAAAATCAGTTCAATTTAAACTGAAAACTAAATTTTGTGTTTAAAATCACATGTACATTTTTCGGAATCTAATGAATTAAGAGTGAAATGAAGACCATTATTGACCTTTCAAAATAACAAAGATAAAAAATGAGAGTTCAGTGAGCAACATGGGGTTGTTTAAAAAAATACAAGAGATTATTAAAAAAAGGTATCACTGTAGTCCAAGTTATTTTCTCTGTATGATGATATGTATGACAACAATGGACAAAATATTATTTCAGGGTAGACAAAATGTTTCCCTACCTCAGGTGAACTGTCAGATTCTCCAAACACATCAGCAAAGTCAGTGGGGCTTTTCCTCAGAGTCTGCTCAGCAGGAAGTGTGTTGTCATTGTAAGATGTCACAAACTTAAAGTCACTGGTTCTAGACCCTGTTGTCAGGTAGGCGTCATAATTGTAAGCGCTGCGTAAAGTTCCCGTGCCGTCAACATCAGCGTAATTAGGAGGGAGATAAGCGCCGGGGATGGTTACTGCTCCATCAAACAACATTCTGGGCTTTCTCCTGCGACAGAACCTCACACCCAGGATGATGATGATGAAGGTCAGGAAGAAGGTGACACAGACACCAGCGCGATGATCAGATAAGAGGTCAGTTTGGAATTCTTCTCATCATAAGAAATGTCCTTCAGCTCTGGCACCTCAGCCAAGTTATCAGAAATGAGTAAATACATGGAGCAGGTGGCAGAGAGAGAGGGCTGTCCGTTATCTTTCACTGCCACAATCAGGTTCTGTTTCATGCTGTCAGACTCAGAAATGTCCCGCTGCGTCCTGATCTCTCCACTGTGGACACCGATAGAGAAGAGTCCCGGATCGCTGGATTTGACTATATGGTAGGACAGCCAGGCGTTCTGTCCAGAGTCGGCGTCCACAGCGATCACTTTGGACACCAGAGAGCCTCCGTGTGCAGCTTTGGGGACCAGCTCGGTCATGAAGGAGTTGCCCTCCGGGGCTGGATACAGTATTTGAGGAGAGTTGTCATTAACGTCTGATATGAACACGCTGACGGTCACGTTACTGCTGAGAGGAGGAGAACCGTTGTCTCTGGCCATCACGTGCACTTTAAAGCTCCTCAGCTGTTCATAATCAAAGGACCTGACAG
>NW_026622541.1:0-5883 GCF_003711565.1 Takifugu flavidus
TGGTGATGATGATGATGGTGGTGATGATGATGATGATGATGGTGGTGATGATGATGGTGATGATGATGATGATGATGATGGTGGTGATGATGATGGTGGTGATGATGGTGATGGTGGTGATGATGATGGTGAGGATGGTGGTGGTGATGATGGTGATGATGATGATGATGATGGTGGTGATGATGATGATGGTGATGATGATGATGGTGGTGATGATGATGGTGGTGATGATGGTGTGATGATGATGATGGTGATGGTGGTGGTGATGATGGTGATGGTGGTGATGATGATGATGGTGGTGGTGATGATGGTGATGATGATGATGATGATGATGGTGGTGATGATGATGGTGTGTGATGATGGTGATGATGATGGTGATGATGATGATGGTTGTTGTGATGATGATGGTGATGATGATGATGGTGGTGTGGTGATGGGATGATGGTGATTGATGATGATGGATGATTGGTGGTGATGATGGTGGTGGTGTGGTGATGATGATGATGGTGATGATGATGGTGATGGTGGTGGTGATGATGATGGTGATGATGGTGGTGATGATGGTGATGATGGTGGTGGTGATGATGGTGATGATGGTGGTGGTGATGATGGTGATGATTGATGATGGTGATGATGATGGTGATGGTGATGATGATGGTGATGATGGTGGTGATGATGGTGGTGGTGATGATGATGGTGGTGATGATGGTGATGATGATGGTGATGATGATGGTGATGATGGTGGTGATGATGGTGGTGATGATGGTGATGATGATGGTGATGATGGTGATGGTGGTGGTGATGATGATGGTGGTGATGATGGTGATGGTGTGGTGATGATGATGGTGGTGATGATGATGGTGGTGATGGTGGTGGTGGTGATGATGGTGATGATGGTGATGGTGATGATGGTGATGATGATGATGATGATGATGGTGGTGGTGATGATGATGGTGGTGGTGATGATGATGATGGTGATGGTGATGATGGTGATGATGATGATGATGATGATGGTGGTGGTGATGATGATGGTGGTGGTGATGGTGATGATGGTGATGATGATGATGATGATGATGATGGTGATGATGATGAGTTAATGACGTCTGTCCTGTTCAGATATGGTGACATGGTTCCAAAAACCATCATGGGGAAGGTCTTGGGTTCCATCTGTTCCCTGAGTGGGGTTCTGGTCATCGCCCTGCCGGTTCCTGTCATCGTGTCCAACTTCAGTCGGATCTTCCAGCAGAGCCAGAGAGCCGAGAAGAGACGAGCTCAGAAGGTGAGAATCAGGGTTAGGGTCGTTGGGTTATGTCACACATACAGAGAACATGACCGTTACCAGCAGAAGCCCAGTGGCCCGGGAGCATCTTCTGATGTCTTCTGACAGAAGTTTGCATTTAGAACGTTGCCACATCATGGTCGGACCTCCTGTGAAGAAGATTAAGAAGCCTGGACAGACCTTCAGGATAGAACCTTATGTTCAGAAAGTCATCCCATCATTTTTGGAACACCATGTGGTCATGAGAGACCTTCAGGTCAAAACCTTGTCCTGGTCCATGGGGACCTGGTGTTCCAGACCTGCCTTTGTGTCTGTTTACCAACAGAAGACCAGGCTGGCGAGGATCCACATGGTGAAGAGCGGCTGTGCTAACGCTTATCTGGAGTTCAAACAGAAGCAGCTGGTTGACCTCAGTGACGAGGTAACACTCAGCATTCTGCTGATGACTGTGTGCTAACTTTGGGTGCTAACTGTGCACGCTAACTTTGGGTGCTAACTGTGCACGCTAACTTTGGGTGCTAACTGTGCGCGCTAACTTTGGGTGCTAACTGTGCGCGCTAACTTTGGGTGCTAACTGTGCACGCTAACTTTGGGTGCTAACTGTGCACGCTAACTTTGGGTGCTAACTGTGCATGCTAACTTTGGGTGCTAACAGTGTGCGCTAACTTTGGGTGATAACTGTGCGTGCTAACTTTGGGTGCTACTGTGCGTGCTAACTTTGGGTGCTAACTGTGCATGCTAACTTTGGGTGCTAACAGTGCGCGCTGAAATCCTTTCTCTCTGCATCCTTTTTATTCTTTTGGTTGATGGCAACATTTTCCACTCATGGTGGTTTTATAAGAAGCGAGGAATAGGCCCCTCCCACTGCAGCATGTGCCATACAGGCGATTCATCTGCAACCAACACTGGATTCAACCACTTTCTGTGGCTAGTTCACTGGAGATGTGTCTTCGAAGTGTCTTCATTCCTTTTCCCCATTAACCACGTCCACTCACAATTTATTAAGTCCACGATAGTTCTCAGACACCAAAGACAAAGTTCTGCCTTCATGAGGTGTTGAGAAGAACAGGAGCCAGAAAAAACCTGGGGGCAAGAACCCATTTCCTGTAGGTAATAAGGATGTTCTAACCTTCCGTCTCAGAATCGTTTGTTATTGGTTTGTCAGGGTTCTTTTAAAACTGTATCTGACACTTCTGTTCTAAGATCATCACCCAGACCTGAAGGTCCAGTTCGGTTCCTGCTCTGGTTAAACAGACAGTAATGCTTAGGTCCGCTAGAGTGGTTCAGGATGGGAGGTTGCCGGACTCGGCTGGACTCAGGTGGGGGTTTTTGTTTACAGGCTGTCAAAGAACACGTCCTGGTGAGTGGGACTGAGCCCCATGTGGAGCTACACCATCACCACCTCCTGCGGTGTCTGGAGACGACCACGGTGAGAACACAGAACACTCCTGCTGTCCTAACCCTGACCCTGACCCTGACCCTCACCCTCACCCTGAACCTGACCCTCACCCTGAACCTGACCCTGACCCTCACCCTCACCCTCACCCTGAACCTGACCCTCACCCTGAACCTGACCCTGACCCTGACCCTGACCCTCACCCTCACCCTCACCCTGACCCTGACCCTGACCCTGACCCTCACCCTCACCCTCACCCTGACCCTGACCCTGACCTGACCCTGACCCTCACCCTCACCCTCACCCTGACCCTCACCCTGACCCTCACCCTCACCCTGACCCTGACCCTGACCCTGACCCTAACCCCTAACCCCTAACCCCTAACCCCTAACCCTCTAACCCTGACCCTGACCCTGACCCTCACCCTAACCTAACCCTGACCCTGACCCTGACCCTCACCCTAACCCCTCATGGTTCCTCATGGAACTGTGGAGCTGGAGCCACACTTGGAGGGTGACAGGCCAGGAGCCAGGTCCTATCTGTGCCCATACAGCTGATGACCACACTAGGGTTCCTGGCCACGGCTCATTCCATTTACAGCTGGCCGACCCATCGGGACTGAGCCAGTCCAGAGTGAACCAGGCTGTGCCATCTGCGTAATGTAATGGGCCAAGTTGCTACAAGGGCACCATCCCAGATGGATTTGTTTATGTGAACAGGAACTTTGTCATTGGGTCAATGTTCAGATCAGCTGGGATGCAGCAACAGAACAAAGCGACATAGTTGGGAGGTGGCTTGGATCAACCCAGGATTCACTCATTCTGACCCACATGGTGGGCAACAGGCTGCTCCGGGGCGGGATGGGGGATCTTCTTGGTCCCTGATCCATTGACTTGTCCTAAAATGAATCCCCCTGACAGATGTTGAGCATGTGCTCCCCTCAATATGAGCCTGGGCTCACCAGCGTCAAACCATGTTGGTGCAGTGGTCCAACTCTCAAGTGGAAACTAATTTCATTTCTTTTGTTATCATTGGAACCAGAGGGGGCGCTGTTCCCCTTCTTATCTCTGGGACTCATGGCTGGGTTGGCTGAGGGTCAGAGAGGGGAATCTCCCTCCTGTGTGCTCATTTACATATGTATTAGAGGGCGTGGTGAGGGAGGAGCCTGGCACTCAAACATGTGCACGTAAGTCCACCTGGATTGGGATCAGGCGTACGCGCACCTGGATTGGCATGAATGCCATGTTTCTGTCTGGAAACCAGGCCCCTGGAGTCAAGAAACCCCAGAGCAGTTTTACCCAGTCTATAGGGCCCTCTTGCGGCAGGCTACGGGACTGCAGGTGCTGCTGCTCAGTGTCGCGTCAGTGACCCGTCTGTGGTTGTGCTCATGACACATCACTACTATAGATCAACAGGTCTCTGCAGCCGTAGCTAGCAGGCAGCTACAGCCACGCGTTCTAATATGGCTGAGATGGGGTGGATGTGGTGGGGGCAGGGTTAGCGTCACAAAGGTTGCCAGTGATGCTCTCTGACATCGTTGCAGAACCACCAGTTTGTGGACGAGATGACGTATGAAGTCGCTGCAAGGACAGGAGCCAGGTGAAGGCCACTTCTAGCTCCTCCCCTATATCCTCATCTTCTCATCACAGCCTGATCACATGCTTCACTAGCAGGAAAAGGAAGACCTTCAACATCCCAAATGCCCAGATGAGGTTTGGTCTTCAGGGAAGCATCCCGGACCGGAAATTGGCCCAGATCAGGGAAGGATCGCCCAATAACAGGTACACAAACCCGGATTGCTCTCTGAGGTCAGTGAACCCGTGAGGGTCGATTTGGCACCGTTTCTCCAGTCTCCAATCCAAGATCATAACCACATCCATGTCAGAGGTCCTGCTCAGGGGGCGTCTTCTTCTTTGTGGGTGTGCTTGAAGTCACATGGCTAATGTCACCAGACGGAGGTTACGGTCAGATTCTACTCTCATTAGCATGAGGATGAGGAGCAACATTGGTCATCTTGTAGCACTTTACTGCCTTTCGCTTTGCTTTCAAAATGAAGAAGACATTGAGACTTTCATATGTTCCATCTTCTAGAAACTGGGGTAGGTTTTCTGGTTTCTACAGGACACTGAGCTGTGAGTCACTGTGAGGTTCTCAAGTAGTTTATGGGAGCATTTGTCAGTCCAGAGCCGTTTCAGGTGTTCTGACGTAACTGAAGATGTTCCAGAAGTCAAAACTAGTATGTCTGTTCCCTGTCCTTGCTTCTGTCCTAAGCTCTGTCCCGTCTCTCCAGTCCATCCAGCCCGAATGTTACATTTGAGGAGGCACTTTGTCTAAGCTTGGACCAGCCGGACTCACCGACCAGACCACAGCCCGGACCAGTGCCCAGGACATGGACTGACTCAGCTCTGGCACCTTCTCCCAGATCAGCATGGTTCAGATATCTCCTCTCTAGACTGACAATTAGCTTGATCTTGCCACATATCCTCTGATGATGTAGGCTCTACTGGCTTTTGGGAGCTTCCATGGCAAAAATAGTACCTACCCCTGGATATCTCTGAACCTTCTTCTGCTGCCTCTTTTATCGTCTTGTGGAGGCCCTTCCATGGAGCATCCTGTGTTTTTTCTTTGTGTTCCAGCTGGCTATTGCTGTCGGCGGGGTCGCACCCTTAACCCTAACCCTAACCCTAACCTGGGGCCAGTATGCCTCAACCGACAAAAGCCCTTCCTCCTTCCTCCTCCGGCGCTCTTCCTCGGGGACACGAGCACTGTCCGCTTGTTCTTGATTCACTGTAGGAATGAAGTCTGGGTTTGTGCTTTTGAACACTTGGTTTAGTTCCTTTATGTTGCCTCCCACAAAAGACAGAAATAATGACACATTTTCTATTGCTGCCGGAGTCAAAATCCAGATGCTTTCCAATGTGCAAATTCCAAAACGTAGCAATACTTCGCCGAAAATATACACACACATAATACAGTCACACACAGAGCATGAATGCAATAGACAAAATCAACTTTTAAAGCAGAACAACATTAGTTTAATTTATCAAATGTTGCTGACAAACCTGAATTTGCATGTTTCACTGTAGTGAAGCCATCACAGAACACAAGCTAAGGCCCTAATTAGCACTGGTGGCTAACCAGCCAGCTCATTGACTGCACACAGAAAACAACATAACCTTCTCAATCTGCTTGTTTGTTCAAAGTGAGC
>NW_026622542.1:0-5876 GCF_003711565.1 Takifugu flavidus
CCTGCAGTTTAAAGTAGGCCTCATACGCGTCTCGCTTGACCGGCGCCATTTTAGGAGATACTTATAGTAGTCGAGTTCCTGACCAGCCGGGACAGGAACCAAAGTCAAAGCCTGTGAGAAGCATCGCAACCAGTAACAATGTCGTTTTTTTGTAAATCAGGCATCATTGAAGACGTGGCAGTGGTGCGTTGACGTGTTGGAAAGTTACCGTATTTTCACGACTATAAGGCGCACCTAAAACACTGAGATTTTCTCAAAAATCGACAGTGCGCCTTGTAATATGGAGCGCCTTGTGTGTGGACTGAGTTCCAAAATCTGCTGTGTGCCTTTGGTAGGTGCACTACGGTAAAGGCTCCACCAATCGATTAGCGGCACACCTCCGCGTAAGGATCCCCTAAAATGGCGCCGGTCAAGAGAGAATATGAGGCTTACTTTAAACTGCAGGCCATCGAATATACGGCTGAAAATGGCAATCGAGCAGCTGCGAGACATTTTAATGTAAATGAGTCCATGGTCAGAAAGTGGAGAAAACAAGAAAGTGAATGAAAGTGAGGAAGACAAAGCTGAGTTTCTGCGGGAACAAAGCAAAGTGGCCCGAGCTGGAAGACCGAGTGGAACAGTTGGTTGTGGAACAGCGAACAACCGGAAGGGGCGTCTCTACTGTCCAAAGGTCAAAGCGATTGCTGAAGAAATGGACATTGAGCACTTCCAAGGAGGTCCGTCTTGGTGTTTTTGCTTCATGAGGAGGCAGCATCTCTTCATACGCGCAAGGACAGCTGTTGTGCAGCGGCTGCCCACGGATTACCAGGAGAGGGCGGCCATCTTCCGCACCTACTGCCACGACAAGATAACCACGCCCAGCCACATCTATGAGGCAGCGGCGGGCAAGTTATGCCACCTTATGCAGGTGGATTGTAGCCGCATGGACTATGATACCGTCTTCATGTATTGGAAGAGCTTTCACAAAATCAACGCTAAACCGGAACCGGTCAGTGAGTCTGATTCAGGTGATGAACAAGAGGAATTCAGGATGTTGGACATTAAAATAGTGCAGCTGTTTAATTCAGATACAGAAGATGAAAACTTTGATGGTTTTGTGGCGGAAGAATGAATATTTTGTTCAATAAATGTGTCGAAACTCATTGTTTTACTTGTCATTTTTTACTGTATGTTTCAGCATGCGCCTAATAATACGATGCGCCTTATGTATGTTGTAAATACAGAAATAGCACCCATAACTGAGACTGCACCTTTTATTACAGTGCGCCTTATGGTCGTGAAAATACGTTATGTATATTGCGAAAAAAGGCTGTCTGTTTTTTTGATGCAGTTCTAAACTTTTAACGCCTAAAACTCAAACATTTGTAAAGAAGTAAAGTAGATGGAAGGACTTGGTAGAAACAGGAGCTCCACACCGATGTTGTTTGTGGGATTTTCCAGTGAAGGGACCCTTGGGTAAAGGATATCATATCTGTCTACAGGACACAGATGATCCTACAGTGGATCTGGAACTCCGAACAATCGTCCTGCCAAACAGATGCACACAGCCTGGGAAAGGCTGGAAGGATCCTCATGCTAACTTGAAAATCCTGAGCATGTCGGAACAGGAGTCTCTGACCTTTACAGATCCCACCTACGGCAGAACTTTCAAAGTAAATATGCTGCTTAATAATCGACTCAAAGGTCACGTTTCTCACTTGTGTTGATCCAACCGTGGTGTTTCTGTAACATGTGAGTGAGAACTGATGCGATATCACAATCAGTGTGTTCAACTTTGTTGTTATCTCACAGGTTTCAAGGTTTATGAGACCAAAGTTCAACAGGAAGCCCCAAAAGTCTTTTATACTGTGCAGTTCAGTCGTGCATCAAACAAAAAAAAAAGACCCCCGAGGTGTCAGGACTGAGGTTTTGGCTGTGGGTCACTCTCACTTTCAGGGCAGATGTGTATTCAACATGTTCAATTATTAAGTTATTATACACGATGCATTTAATACAAAAAAGACACGAGCTAAAACCTGCTAAACTTCCGTTTCCTTCACTTTTAACCTGTTAATGATAAACTCATGCACGCAATTCACTTTCTTTTCTTCATCGATAGCCTTAATTCTTAAAAAGGATTAAAAGGAAACGTCAGCAAGGGTGTGTTCAACAGCAGCAGTTTAGATAAAGGTCTCAACCTTTTATTTATTTTTTGCATAAGTAACTAAAGAGCCCGAAAGGTTCTCGCCACTCTGTTGCAACCAAGAGTGCAGCGTGGTTCCAGTATTATTATTACTTATTACGGCGGGGGGTGCCGCATATAAGACAGCGTGCGCGAGCACTCGGGTGACAGAAGGCGGACTGCGTCTTGCCAACAGCCGAGGCGACTTCCGGAGTGAGTTGGCAGAAGAGAGGGATGAAGCGACGGGTCTGCATCGCGGCTGTGGTGCTGCTGGTGGTGGTGGTGGTGGTGGTCGCGATCACGTTGGGAGTGACACTCAGTCGGAAACCACCCCAACAGACGTTTAAAGAGACTTTCATCGCCAGGTGTCACCAGTACAACGGGTAAGTCAAGACTGGGATCACAGAATACACCGCAGACCTGCAGAAAATCACACAAGAGGCCTTTTATGCTTTAGGCTTTCTGCAGGTGGACTGTTTAATGTGAGCGCTGCATGGTTTAAATACTCAAACAAGCAGTTTTAGTAGTTACACAATTGAGTGTTGAGTATAAATCTGTAGACAAACTTAAAAATACGGAAAGAAGTTCCAGTGGGAGCTGTTAACGGGGTCTTAAAGATAAGGAAGATGTTTTATTCCCTGCAGGAGCGACTGTGAAACAATATGGAGCACGTTTGAGCAAGCGTATGTGGGGCGGGACCCCTGTAAAATTCCCACAGATGCCTACAATCCCCTGTTTCAGGTGGCCCCCATCACGATGACATGCGGCAAGGTAACCTCGATTCGTCACCTGTCTGTTACCCACCTGTGGCAGCTCTCAGATCGCTCATGGCAAAATACAACCTTTCATTTTGACGGGGTGTTTAGACCATGTTCTGGAGCAAAACGAAGGATGTGGTCCATGCCTACAATGATAACACCAAGTGTTTTGTTACGATGGAGGACACCCTGCTGGGGTCGGTGTTGGACAACCTAAGCTGGTGTGGAAAAGAGGGCAGCAATGGTAAGACCAAGAACTTCATTATTAGCCAAGCCAGAAGGTTTCTCAGCTGCTATTAACATGTGTAACACAGCAGAAGGATGCTGTGGTGCACTTACAGGACAAGTTCTAACTTGACTCATTTATCGGCACATCAGAGCCTGAGTCCTTTGAACCGGCTGCCTGTTTGTGTAGAGAGCTGGCGCTGTGCACGAATATGACTTTAATTGTTAATATTAACTGACTGATTTGGCATCAGGGAATTTTTGACAAGTGCAGAGTCTGAGTGATTACATTAGGCTGAGGCTTTATCCCAACTCGAAATGTTTTATTTTATTTATATCCCTTTGACGTGACGCTGATCTGCTGATGTCACCTAGAAACGTTCACCAGCGGCTGCCCTGACTGGAAGGCCTGCAAATACAACCGGTTCGCTCCTTCTGGACTCAAGGATCAGCTAAAGTAAGTGAAGGATTGGTGATTTTATAAAAACAATTTGACAATGTTTCCAGTGCTCGAGAGTCAAAACAAATCCTGGCTGAATGCTAAAATGGTCTCTTGGTCTGGGTCCTCAATGAGGCTTTGTGTCGGTCGCCATGGAGTCACATGGTGCTCTCCTGAGCGTTTCCCATGTTTCCCAAGTACCGTATTTTCACGACTATAAGGCGCACCTAAAAGCCTAGAATTTTTAAAAAAATCTACAGTGCGCCTTTTAACCCGGAGCGCCTTTTGTATGGATTACGGTAATATTGGTTAATCGCGGCTACCGTAGTCAGTAGGCGTGGCTGAGGTAACAGCAGTAAGAGCGATAAATAGGAATTCTAGTTCAGTCCCAAACCATTTCTGTCTGTAAAGACCCCAAAATGCCTCCTTGCAAGAGACACGCTTACGACGCAGAGTTCAAACTGAAGGCTATCAGTCACGCAGTTGAACACGGAAATAGAGCAGCGGCAAGAGAATTTAACGTGAACGAATCAATGGTGCGGAAGTGGAGGAAGCAACAAGACGACCTGCGCCAGGTAAAGAAGACTCAACGGAGCTTCCGAGGAAACAAAGCAAGAAGTGGATTAACAAAGGAACTGCAGCCGCTAGATATTGGTGTCAACAGGGCATTCAAAGCTAGACTGCGAACTGCGTGGGAGCGGTAGATGACGGAAGGCGAACACGTTCACCAAGACGGGGAGACGGCGCCGAGCGTCATACGTCACTATCTGCCAGTGGATCGTAAATGCCTGGGCATCGACCGTGGTCCGAGCTTTCGGGAAGGCAGGGATTGTCACTGAAATGCCAGACAACACCAGCGACACCGACCCTGATGACGACTTTGACGAGACGGAGCCGGCCATGTTGGACGCCGTATTCGCACAACTGTTCAATTCGGACACCGAAGAAGAGGAATTCGAGGGATTCCTGGATGAGGAATGAACTGATAAAGTGATCTTTACGTGTTTCTTTTGTGTGTTTACAACTTAACAAGGCTGGTCATACTGTGAATATGGACATTACCGTTTGAACAACGTTGTTATATTGCTATTGTTATATTGCTATTGCTATCGCTTTGCACTACTTCGAGAGTTCGAGTTACCGTATATTGTGTTTGCACTAACGTTTGATTTACCGCAACGGTACTACGTGATAAAAATGTTGCACTAAATCGAAGATTTATTAAACTCCAATATCCATTTGTGATAAAAATGTTGCACTGCCTGTTATAACTCGCTGTTATTAAACAAACTGTGTTACACGAAAACACTACGTCACTCGGGAAAAATAATAAAACAGCTGTTTATTCATTTTGGGAGTGAATGGAGTTGTGAGAACGCCGGTTTGTATTCTATTAATAAAGTTTGACTGACTTATCTGACTGTTTTATTGACATTCCTTTTAGCGCAGCTCGATCTAGTGAATGCGTCATGAAACCACAGGCACTACGCAGTTTCTATGCTATGCGCCTTATAACACGGCGCACCCTGTGTATGAAAATATTTCTAAAATAGGCCGTTAATTGAAGGTGCGCCCTATAATACGGTGCGCCTTGTGGTTGTGAAAATACGGTATGTGATCATGCAAGTACAGACAGATCCACCTATTTTTGTCCTAACTCTCGCTCTGAGGCCGGCTGAGGCTGTGAGGAAGTACTAGAACATGTACGACACACCGTGTGAGGCTTATAAACACCTGCATGTGGGTAGTAATACAGTTGTGCACATCTGTTGCTAAAGATGGAGATGCAAAGGCATGATTAACTAACCAGGCGTGAAAAGATCATCTCAAAATGGGGCCGTTCGGTTGTTTAAATGTTTGTCATGGTGAAGGCAGACGGATGGTTTCCTCTAAAATTCTCAAGGCCTCATCTGTGTACAGTTTGCAGAGGCTGCCTGTGGTGACGCCACGGTGATGCTGAACGGATCCATCGCCACCCCCTTCGACACATCGAGGTCAGTCCCTCCGCTACCTTCCAAGTTTATGGGTGGAGATGGTGTTTTCTGACATGTGTCCTGTTGTTTTCAGTGTTTTTGGGAAGACCGAGGTTAAGAAGTTGAAGTTGGACTCCACCAACGTCACGAAGTTGACCGTCGTCCTTGTCACAGCGACGACACCCGTGTAAGGTTCTAGGTTCTCTCCTGTCACCAGTTTGAGGTTGTTGCCATGTAAATGTCCAGAACCTGAAGTTCTGCTCTGGGTCTGCTCAGGTCCAACTGCTCAAACGAGTCTTTAAATGAATTAAGGCAGGAAC
>NW_026622543.1:0-5106 GCF_003711565.1 Takifugu flavidus
AATGTCCTGGTATAGCAGAAGCAGGGATGCATGATCATTGCCGGTCCTGGTGGTTAGCGTTAGTAGAGTAGCGGGTTAGTAGAGCTCAGTTCACAGTTTTGGACCTATATATGTATATGATTTTTCCCCATTTTATCTCTCTCTCTTATGGAAGTTTACCTGTCTGGCAATGAGAATAATTTACTCATTTCATGCATGTCATAAAGGTTTCAATTGTCATAAACAAGACCAGTTTTGGTAAAACCTTGAGGTATCGTAGAGCAGATGTTTTGCAAATTGCATCATCTTATTCTCCTTTAATCTCCGTTTATTTCTCCATTTAATAACACCCACAGCTTCATAATGCATACTAAAGTTAGAGAAATGAAATCTACCTTTTTTCGATTTTGTGTTGAAGAGTCTTCTTGGAAAAGGGTCAAACCGAATGAGCAATAAAATTAAAACAATAAGTCAGACTGTAAATATAACTGAACTTTTTTCGTGGATGAAGGGTCCATATTAATCTTATTTCCAAAGAGTGCAGCACATATTTTGAAGGCACCTAGTTTAGATCAAACAGACGCTGGATCAGAATGAGTCGGTGATCTAGGGTGCTGGATCACGTGCACACGCAGCTTTGGTCTTCCGTTCAGAGTTGAATGCTGCATCAGCAGCCACGATACGTCATCCAGGACCGATGAGCAAATGTGGCCCAAGCGATGTATTTTCATGTAAGCTGGCTCGACTGAGGACCTGCGGGACCCCAGACTCACTCACGGAGCTGCCTGCACACCACAAGAAGCTAACGACCGGAACCTGCCGGAACAAATGGATGAAGCTCGGCTCAGCTTCTTTAAAGGAAGGCAAAGTTTCCACTTCAGCAATGATCGAATACAGTCTGATCAGAGCTGCTGAAGTCCTGGGATCTCTCTCTTCTCTTATTCTTCCAGAGCGTGGACGTGGATGGCGGCGTGGGCGGGCTTCAGTGACTTGCTCAAGGTTCCTCACACACTGACGCTGTCCTGTCCCTGCTACCATAAACCCTCTGCTTCCCAGCCCTGTCCCTATGTGGTGAACCACAAATGTGGGTGTGGAATGACCTGCAGCAAAACACTGAGCAGATCCAGAGCTAATTATAGCTAATTACTGGCTCTTAAATAGATGAAATGCTCATGGCCTGCTCCTGCCTCTCCTGTTCCTATTCGAGCTTTTGTGAATCTATTCTTTTACTTGACTAAAAATGTGCAGAGTATTCGGGTTAGCGTAAGTAAGTGAGTAAAAAAAATACAGGAGAAAGATTTTCTTCATCATACCGTTTGAGAAAAATTTGAAATGTCAAAAAAGTCAAATTGTAATGTCAAGAAATGGCCACAAGCACGCTGAGTGACCTTTTGTCCACCGATTGGCACATTTTGTAAAAAGTCTACCTTTTTTTTACTCGTGGGCGGCCCTAACACGTGGGCCCTAACACTCATTCAGGTTAGTTTGTCTGTTCTCGCCACATGGCAGAGACGCATGCTAATGTCCATGGAGGGGGAACCTGCTTCAGAATGTGGATGAATATTTTAACCTTGACTGAATAAAAATCTCTCCTGCACACCTTGAACTGCATATCTTTTGCTATATTGGGAAAAGAATCTGCATACAACTCTCCATTTCTGCTTTTTGCTTTTGTCACTCCTTGTTCCAGCTGTTTGCCAACCGAAGTCGGAACAAAGGTGCTCTGCTTGAATTTAGTGGCCTTTTCTTTCATGCAAAAAGGAATAATCGTGTTTTTCTTCTGAAGCACTGCAGCCTTTTTCTCACCCTCTGTCTCTTGTTGTTACTTGAAGGACACTTGCCGTGTTAGGTTTCCATCTAATTTTAGTCTCAGGAGGTAGGACTCATCCATTTTTCATGGTATCATGCATACCACACCAACTCAAAGAACTAGTCCCAGTCCCCAAAAGGAGCTCTGCTTTTGCACACTGTGTGGCCTCATAATCCTTGGCACATAGACTGCAATACTACAGGAATTCATATTCAGCTTACTCTGTGTCTTGTATTGGTATAAATATAATATGTTTTCAACATATTTTCACAATGAATTTTCTCAAAACCAAAGCAGAGCTATCAGTACTTCAAAGGTCAAGTGTTCACCAAAGGACTAAAGCGTCCCGTTGATGTTGGATGGACTTTTGTTCTCGGTGAATTAATGTAGGCCTCAGAACTCGGGGAGGGGTATCGGGGCCCCTATTGATCCAAGTATTGATGAAGTCATCCTTTTGAAGGTTGACCAGCTGATTCTGGGATGGAGTGTGAGCACGAAGACACTTCTGAAAGAATGCACATATGCAAAAACAACTGGCTTCTGATTTCAGCACTTTATATGGTTGGATACCACAACATGTCTTTGACCTTTATGTCCTTAAGTTGGGCTACTTCTACACATCATAAACAGACAAAACCTGAGTTGCTAGATTGTCAGAAATAGACACATTTAGGAAAGATGTGGATGGCTAGGAAGTAAATGATTACACTTAATGATTTAGTCTGATTTGCTGCTTCCATCTACTATATTTTAAAGTTCAGGAATATTTTTGAATTGTGAAACTGTCTCTTCTATAATCAAACTCCCAAAATGTTTTTCCTTTCAACTGTGGTGGTGTTGGCTTCACTGATATTGACGACCAAGAACATGCGCTTTTCCACAGCGATTATGTTGTCACATAGAATCTTTTAAATTCTGAACCATTTTAATGTGCACTTGGAAAAAGTCACAGCATAATTCCTTCATACTGTCGAGGATTTTCTTCAGTTAACACCAAGTCAGAATGCTGCTTTGAAGAGTTGAAGTCAGTCAGAACACCTGCAACAAGGGCGTGCACAGAGAGCTCTGCCCACTGGAACAAACACCTCCCTTTTATAATGCTTAGCAGCTACGCTTTCTCTCGGTACTTTTCCATCTGCTTACTTCATCGTCACAAGGTTAGCATGACAAACTGAAGCGTTTTGAAGGTTGCTGACTCGCACATCTTCATTATTCTAAGGAGTCTTTGTTCTACACCTCGTGACACCTCGTGCACCTGCACAAGCATCATCAGATGAACTTGCTTGACCTTAATTCTTTTAATTAATCTATGCTAAACAAAAAATTATTTCTTTTACAATACCTGTCTATTAGTTTACAAAAAGGCCCTCCGCAAGGCTAGAACAGCTTATTTTTCTTCTTTCATTGAGGAAAATAAGAGCAACCCAGGTTCCTTTTCAGCACTGTGGCCAAATTAACCAAGAGTCACAGTGTTTTAGATCCACGTATCCCTTCTTCCCTTAGTGGTGAAGACTTCATGAGCTTCTTCACTGATAAAGTTCTAGCTATCAGAGAGAAAGCTAACCAGGCCTCCCAACAACTGGACCATCACCAGATGTGCCGACTGTGGGAACATACAGGGTCTCCAACGAGCCCTTAAGCTCCTTCACCCCTATAACGAGGCGTCGTCGCTAATTCAGAAATCCAAGAGTGTCCACCGCGTGTCCTTTAGATCCCATCCCAACACACCTGTTTCACCGCACAAATATGTTTGTGGACATTCAACAGATGCTTTCTGCAAAGTACACAGAGCATCAGCAAATATTGGCTGTGCTAAATCCCACATGTACAGAGAACCCTAACCATCACCCTCGGTGGCCATATCATTCCCAGAGAGCCGTTTAGTTAGCATCGTCTCTTTGGGCGTCGGCAGAGGATTAGGCAATCCTCGGTGGCACTGAATAACTTTGCAGGATTATCAGATTCGCCTGTCACCAAATGATTCTGACGGATTAACCGTCTCCTCTGTCACCCTGAGAATTCGCCCAAATGAGTCCAAGTCAGTGCGACGGCCAAGGTGACACCGAGAAGCCGAGTCGCTCAGGAAGATGCTCGCTGCAGGCAACATTAGCATCAGTCCATTGATGACATGATGGGGGAAGTGCTCAGGTGGAGCTCCACATGTTTGCACACACATCAATACCATCTGATGTCACATTCAAATGTGGCGTCTGGTTCTGGGAGGGTTGGGTAGCACTGCCACAATGCTCCTCCTCCGGGGGTTCCGTCATGTTCTCCAGATCCCACCTGAACTACTTTGGTATTTTTAGTCTCAGATTTTTAGTAGCAGATTGTCAGAGGGGCCAAAACAGACCTTGAAGCTCTGCTCTCAGGGGCCCAAACAAGCCAAGTCTCTTTGAATGTTCAGGCAATTTCATTGATTTCCCAGAAATACAGAAATTCACAATGGAGAATTGTAAAATCTTGACGTGAAGATCACATTTAAAAGCAGATGGATATTAAAATACAACTTGAGCTGGTTAGTCAGATTTCATGTACACAGCCATGCTTTTATTACATTTTTATAAGCTTCATAACCTCAGCATCTGGACTTTATGCTTATGTTCACGTTATAGACAATATTTTCTAGACTAAAGATTGCGTTTTCACAGATGAGTGCTAGCATGCTTTGCCCAAATATGGAGACGGCAGGAAGTCGGACATGACGTCCGTCACTGCTGCTCATAACTTCCAATGTTTGTGCATGAATTTCAACAAAATAGCAACTTTTTATGAGTGTGCAGCATATAATGTTATGCAATTTAAATAGTGTCTAATGGCCTCATTCAACTATGTTTTCCATTATATTTGAGGGTTTAATGATTGTGTCTTGCCTAAACACTTCAAAATGTGTGTTTAGTGCAGGAATTAAAAGTGTGCATGAATGAGTCTATCAAACCTGCAATCAGGCCAATAAACACACCCATGTGGTCTGCATCTCTGTATCCCTGCATCTCTGTATCTCTGCACCTCTGTATCTGCCCTGCATCCCTGCATCTCTGTATCCCTGCATCTCTGTATCTCTGCACCTCTGTATCTTCTCTGCATCTCTGCACATCTGTATCTTCTCTGCACATCTGTATCTTCTCTGCACCTCTGTATCTTCTCTGCATCCTGTATCTTCTCTGCATCTCTGTATCTCTCTGCATCTCTGTATCTCTGCATCGTCTGTATCTCTCTCTCTGCACTCTGTATCTTCTCTGCATCTCTGTATCTCTGCACCTCTGTATCTTCTCTGCATCTCTGTATCTTCTCTGCATCTCTGTATCTTCTCTGCA
>NW_026622544.1:0-6621 GCF_003711565.1 Takifugu flavidus
CAAAGTTTAAAGGCGGTCCAGGAGGTGTGAAGTTGGGAACTCGGCTCCTGCCCCCCCAGCAGCCGGGGCCAACACGGTGATCAGCACGGTCAGTGCAGGCGGCTCCACCATCATCGTGTCCATGGCTTCACAGCCACTTTCCCGGTACCCTCAGTCCCAGGTGACGTCTGGTACTCTGCAGAGACACCCGAGCCCGGTCACGAGCGTCGCCCAGAATGGTGTGGACCCCAAGGGCGCCCAGCTGGTGGCGCAGTGCTCAGCCTCCGCCTCCGCCCCCGCCGCTCAGACCAACCCCGGCCTGCACCCCAAGATGTTGCTGCCCAGCCAGCCGCCCCCTGGTGGCTCGGTCATCCTGACCACACCCCTCCGCCCGCGGCCGAGCAGCCCCCCGTGGGCCCGCCTCAGGCGGACACCAAGCCTGCTGTGAACGGCGTGGCCAGCAGCCCCCGGTGGCCGTGGTCCGGCCCCCGGGCTCCCCCGTGGTGGCCCCCTCGTGCAGCCAGCGCCCCGGCTGGTGGCCGGCTCGCCCAGGTGGCCGCCCCCCAGCCCCAGCTGGCGGTGCGGCCTCAGCAGCAGACCACCATCCAGCTCCCGTCGGGCTTCACCATTCCTCCAGTGAGACGGACCCCCTCCGTGACCCGGTGCCGACGGCTGTATTTGGCCAGGGAGCCAGAACCGTACAGCGTTCATAGAAAGGTTTGATAGCTCAACTGTTAGCAAAGTGCACGCTGTGAAAGCATCCAGAGACAGCGGGTCACCATGGCAACCAGGTAAACTCCGCGGCCTCTGCCTCCATGTGTTCCTGAAGGGCAGGTTCTGAAGCAGGAGTCCAAACCCGCTTTCAGGAATCAGCTGAGGGTCGGATCCATTTGAT
This sequence comes from Takifugu flavidus, assembly GCF_003711565.1. NCBI lineage: Eukaryota > Metazoa > Chordata > Actinopteri > Tetraodontiformes > Tetraodontidae > Takifugu > Takifugu flavidus. The sequence goes on from NW_026622544.1 coordinate 875, forward strand.
CCGTTCAGGGTTCTGGAGGCGTTCCCGCTTCATTTCTGTTGGAATATTTACCAGAACCGGGAGTGGGTGATCAAAGCACGTGTTCGTCTGCTCGCAGGAAACTGACACTCGGCTGTTTCCCTCAGGTATGGTTCTGGTCCGGACTGAGACGGGCCAGCTGATCATGGTCCCACAGCAGGTTCTGCCCAGGCTCAGGCCAAGCTACAGCAGGGTCAGACGGTGGCCAATATCACCCAGCGACCCGCCACCCCCACAGCCACCACCAGCCATCCGGGTCAGCACCGCCACTACGGTAGGTCATCATCCAGAACCCAAGCCTTGGGAGCAGAACCACTGGGGTCCGGGATGGGGGGGGGGCAACGTGGACGTAAACATGGCTCGGGGGGGGGGGACGTCTGGTCACTCCACGCCACCGCGGGCGCTTCCCTCATGGTGGGGGTTGTGACAGGAAGTTGATCACCAGGCGTACGCCCACAAACCTGGTGTTTAGCTGTGTGTGTTGTGTGTGTGTGTGGTGTGTGTGTGTACCAAGATGTTTAGCTGTGTGTGTGTACCAAGATGTTTAGCTGTGTGTGTGTACCAATTTGTTTAGCTGTGTGTGTGTACCAAGTTGTTTAGCTGTGTGTGTATACCAAGTTGTTTAGCTGTGTGTGTATACCAAGTTGTTTAGCTGTGTGTGTATACCAAGAGGTTTAGCTGTGTGTGTAGCTGCCTATCTATCTGAAAATGAGCCCTGGTCACGCCGATGCTTCTCCTCTGCTTTCCTTTGGTCTTTTTGTGCTTTGTTGATGCGTTGTCTGGTGTGTGTGTACCCAGGCTCCTCAGACTGTCCGCCTGGCCACCCCCTCCCAGCCCAGAATGGTTCAGCCTCCCTCCACCAGCACAGTGCAGGTGAGAAGCCAGTGTGTGTATACCAAGATGTTTAGCCGTGTGTGTGTACCAAGATGTTTAGCTGTGTGTGTACCAAGATGTTTAGCTGTGTGTTGTGTACCAAGATGTTTAGCTGTGTGTGTGTACCAAGATGTTTAGCCGTGTGTGTGTACCAAGATGTTTAGCTGTGTGTGTGTACCAAGATGTTTAGCTGTGTGTGTGTACCAAGATGTTTAGCCGTGTGTGTGTATATCAAGATGTTTAGCTGTGTGTGTGTACCAAGATGTTTAGCTGTGTGTGTGTATACCAAGATGTTTAGCTGTGTGTGTGTATACTAAGATGTTTAGCTGTGTGTGTGTACCAAGATGTTTAGCTGTGTGTGTGTACCAAGATGTTTAGCTGTGTGTGTGTGCCAAGATGTTTAGCTGTGTGTGTGTACCAAGATGTTTAGCTGTGTGTGTGTATACCAAGATGTTTAGCTGTGGTGTGTGTACCAAGATGTTTAGCTGTGTGTGTGTGTACCAAGATGTTTAGCTGTGTGTGTGTGTACCAAGATGTTGCTGTGTGTGTATACCAAGATGTTTAGCTGTGTGTGTGTATATCAAGATGTTTAGCCGTGTGGGTGTACCAAGATGTTTAGCTGTGTGTGTGTGTACCAAGATGTTTAGCTGTGTGTGTGTGTGTGTACCAAGATGTTTAGCTGTGTGTGTGTATACCAAGATGTTTAGCTGTGTGTGTGTGTGTACCAAGATGTTAGCTGTGTGTGTGTACCAAGATGTTTAGCTGTGTGTGTGTACCAAGTTGTCGTACACCGTAGTCTTCTGGTGTTATCAACCATTTCAGCGCCACATTTTGTGGTCTTTGTGCTGGTTTGGACCCAGTGATGTCAGAGACCAGGGTTTCACCTGTGAGCAGATCAAAGCCAGATTACCTGTCGGCAGCCCTTCAGGTGGGCAGGTTACCATGACTCCGAGCCGATGCTGGAGATGGTGCTCAGAAACACCGTCAGCACTCGTCACGTCAGCCCTTTTATGGGTCCCAGCAGGAGGTCCAGTCTCATAACGTGGTCCGAGGAGCTCAGACCACCACCTTCAGATCTGTAGCTTCAACGTCCCCAGAATCCGTCCAGAGACGGTTCATCTATGATATAAAACCACAGCTTTGTGTTGCTGGTCCTCCAGAATGTTCTCCTCCGTGTGAGCCGGCGTGGTGCCTCAGGTATCGATCCTCCAGGCCCCGTCCAGGGTTCCAACAGGCTGTGGTCATGTTCCTCTCTCTCCGCAGGCCATCGCGGTGGCTCCTGGTGGTGCAGAGGTGTCCAAGATGACCTCCGCTCCGACCGCCCAGACGGTGATGGCAGCAGGCGGGATGCCTTTGGCCAAGCCTGCCGTCAACCCTTCCGCCCCTCAGAGCAGCACAGCGCGCCGTGCCGCCGCCCCCCCGCTCCAGCGGCAAGTAGAGTCACGGTGGTGTCCCAGGTCGGTGCCAGTCCAGCCGCACCCTGACCCCAGCTTGTCTGACGCGCCGCTCTTACATCCCAAACAGGAAATGCAGGAGAATGTAAAGAAATGCAAGAACTTCCTGGCCACACTCATTAAGCTGGCATCGCACAACTCCCCCTCCCCAGATACCTCCAAGAATGTGAAGGCCCTGGTGCAGGACCTGCTGGTGAGCTGCTCTCTGCCCCCCACCCCACCCCCAGGTTCAGCCACCTCTGACTGCACGTGTGTTTTCAGGATGCAAAGATCGAGCCTGAGGAGTTCACCTCTCGGCTGCAGGCTGAGCTGAAGTCCTCCCCACAGCCCTACCTCATCCCCTTCCTGAAGGTGCAGTAACTGACCCTGACCCTGACCCTAACCCTAACCTAACCCGACCCTGACCCTAACATTAACCCTGACCCTGACCCTAACCCTAACCCTAACCCTGACCCTAACCCTGACCCTGACCCTGACCCTAACATTAACCCTGACCCTAACCCTAACCCTGACCCTGACCCTAACATTAACCCTAACCCTAACCCTGACCCTAACCCTGACCCTGACCCTAACCCTAACCCAACCCCACCCTGACCCTAACCCTGACCCTAACCCTGACCCTGACCCTAACCCTAACCCTGACCCTGACCCTGACCCTAACCCTAACCCTAACCCTGACCCTAACCCTGACCCTGACCCTAACCCTAACCCTGACCCTAACTCTAACCCTAACCCTAACCCTGACCCTGGCCCTGGCCCTGACCCTAGCCCTGACCCTAACCCTAACCCTAACCCTAACCCTGACCCTAACCCTGACCCTGACCCTGACCCTAACCCTGACCCTAACCCTACCCTAACCCTAACCCTGACCCTAACCCTGACCCTGACCCTAACCCTGACCCTGAACCCTAACCCTGACCCTGGCCCTGACCCTGGCCCTGGCCCTGACCCTGACCCTTCACACCTTCATCTAAACACTGTTGTGACTGAAAGCCCCCCTGCCGTTCTTGCCCCTCAGAAAAGCCTCCCCGCCCTGCGCCAGTCTCTGCTCAGCAGCCAGCAGTCCCTGGTGACCCCCCCCCGCCACCGCTGGCTGCCCCCGGCTCGGTCACCGCCACCACCATACGCCCCCGGGTGCCCATCAGTCCAGTGGGCGCCACCGTCAGGCTGAACACGCCGCTCACGAGCACCGTGGTACTGAAGTGTTCTACCTCCTTTCATTGGACCGCTCTGTTTGATGACTTTTGTTCAGATCTGTATAATATTATTATTAGACTAATTATTATTCTGTGCTTTACACGGTGGAGGGTGATTATGAAGGTCTCATGTCGAGTGCAAAGATCTGCCTGTAAATATGAAATCCAAGTTCAGACCTTCTCTTGTGCCCCCCCCAGGCTGTAGGAAGGACGGGAGTTCAGACCGTACAGACTCGCACCCCGGTCGTCTTCAGTCAGACCATCAGACCTCAAGGTGACCCGCAGCTGTCACTGTTTCGGGCTGTTGGGTGGCGATGATGCACCTCGTTAATTCTTTGTTATCGCAGGTTCGATCGTAAGAGGTCCCACAACTATAATTGGCAAAAGTCCTGTTCATCTGGCAGTTCAAGCCAATCAGAAGAAGCCAAGTGACCCAGGGGGCGGGACATTCAGGTAAGCTCTAGTGTGGGCTAATGCCGAAGGTTCAGAGTAATTAAATAAGATAAATTAAAAAAGAATAAATGCAGTCAAGCGTCACTGTTGTAGTTCACCGAGGAGCCGCCAGGGGGCAGCAGGGCACCGGTAATCGGCCCTGTCATTGTCCCCCTGATAGCAGCACTTCAGAGCAGGAGAGACTGAAGTAATACTCTCATGAGTGCATAAAACTCTTCAATACATTTGCTGCAGAGTACAAGAGAATGCAAAATGAATGCACATATTATTAAAAGATCCAGGTAATGTCTCGGCAGCCTCTAACATTTAAAGTTGTGGAACCACATTTTAACCTGAGTTTGGTCCTCCTGTCCGCTCCTCTTCCTCTCTCCATCTCAGAGACGATGATGACATCAATGATGTGGCGTCCATGGCAGGCGTCAACCTTAATGAGGAAAGTGCCCGTATCCTAGCAACCAGCTCTGAGCTGGTGGGCACAAAGATCCGCTCCTGTAAAGACGAGTCCTTCCTCCCAGCCGGCTTGTTACACCGCCGCATCCTGGATACAGGTACATTCACGTGTGAGAGAAGCGCTTTTCCAGTGAGCGCGGAGAAGAAGGAAAAGCTGTTTTCCTCAGCTTCAGGAGCAGATTTGACCAGCTCCGTTAGGGAGAACTGGACCTGTTGAGCTGCTTTAATGCTGCGCACACTCCTTTAAAACCTCAGCTAGAAACAGTGAATACAAACAAATTTTAGCTTGGTGTAACAGAATGTAAAAGTCTATTACTGGGTAAATAGGCTGATGTCAAAAATGGGTGAGTTGGCTGTAAAGCAGACAGGCTGTTGTGGCTTCACATTAACAAACACGTGCACGCTCCATGCAGGTGGGAGCGCTTGGGCCGCTCATTTTTAGCTACGATCTCTCTATTTCTGACGCGTATCCAAATCATCCTCAGCTAAGAAGCTGGGAGTGAGCGAGGTGCCGCTGGAGGTGGTCAACTTCATCTCCCACGCCACCCAGTCCAGGCTGCGCTCGCTGCTGGAGAAGGTCTCCGCCGTTGCTCAGCACCGCACCGACGGGGGGAAGGTGAGGACGGACGCTCGCACGTCCACTTCACAGTAGAATCACCAGCTGAATCCGCACTTCCTGCCTCCTCCAGGATGAAGAATGTTGCGAGCAAACGTCAGACGTTCGCTCTCAGCTTCGGTTTTTCGAGCAGCTCGAGCGAATCGAGAAACAGAGAAAAGACGAACAAGAGCGAGAGATCCTGTTGAAGGCTGCAAAGGTACAGGAACTCACACCGGTCACGTCCTGTTTTCCTGAGGAAACAAAACTTGCTCTGCCGTGTGGTGATGTCGTGCCAAAGCTGTCATTGATCCGTTTCTGTGGAATTTCCAGAGCCGGGCCAGACAGGAAGACCCTGAGCAGGCTCGCCTGAAGCAGAAGGCTAAAGAGGTAGGTAGAGACCAGCAAACAGCCCTCACTCACAGGCGGGAGCAGCTTTACCTGAGGAGCACAGCCTCATTAGCATTAGATTGCTACGTAGAAGGAGGCGTTCAGGGACAGTAGGACATCAGTGTTTTGACATCGCTGAAGTCAACGAGATAGACGCGTTTTGGAGGGTTTATCCTGATTCTGTCCTTCCTCCATTGTGTTGACAACGGCAAACGTCGTATTTGGGCTTGAAATTCTGGGTTTCTTAGGAATACGTAAATCGAGGTCCCCCTGCGCTGACATATGCGCCAGGGACAGGTCAATGACACGGGACCGCAG
>NW_026622545.1:0-6128 GCF_003711565.1 Takifugu flavidus
GAACTCTGAGGTGTCATCGTGCTGTTGATACAATGGATCAGCACTGTGGGGCAAAAAATACATTTGTTTGTTAGGTTTACTGTGTTCTCAATATTTCTAGTTCAACATCCTTCCTGTTTTAACCCCGTGCCATTTTGAAACTACTTTTATTCATACATAATTTATTCCTTTCAAATATTTGGGAAGTCCTTAATGGGACTACATGGTGACTAAAGTTGAATCATTGTTCTGAACATCTCTGTTGTCACCTTTCAACAGAGGAAGTGAATCATTATGTTTGTGATTTTAATTTTCTTCAGTCATGTGTTACAAAATATCAAAAATAAAAGATAAAAATATCTATTATAAAGAGTATTTCTACTGCTGCTGATGGGGCCCATTGTTGCCAAGGGCAGACTGTTTGAGGATATTGTGGTATGGGCCTTCTCAATGCTGTCTCTGGATATGGCCAATTAATTTCTTTTGATCTTTTAAAAGGAAGACATTTTCTAATTGGTCTTAGCGGTTCCTGGGAGATGCTAAAAGTGGCCTGATATAGCTCAGGTCTCCCATTTGGATAATGTTTGACCTGCGCTGGTTTTTGCATCCAACTACCCAAAGGTGGTTTGGTGCTTTTTTTGCTAAAACCTCTTTATGTTGTCATACCAGTGTTGTTGTTGGGTTCTTGTGAGTTCGCTGGGTTGCTTTCTCTCAAAGCCCTGATGTGGCTGGTCTGCTGTGCTTTGGGCCTGGTCGCTTCCCCATCCCTGTGGCTGTGAACTGCCCCAGCCTATGGGCTCCTCCTGTCTTTGCTCATTCGTCGGCCTTTCACTGAAAAAAGTGACCAGAGATCCATGAAGCAATGTGTCCGGCATGTGAGAGTTAACATGTAGAGTATTTACTTAAAAAGAAATGTTAGCTGTGAAATAAAACTAGAGAATAGTTTTAGAGCATGATGATTTTAATTTTGTTTGGTAGTGTCTTACAAAATATCAATTATATGAGATCAGGGTGTGTCAAGAAAATAAAATTAAAAAAAAGATTAAATATTTAAGATTTTTTCTGAATAATTCAAATGCATTATTTCATTTTTTCCTGAGACAGTGAAATAGAAGAAAGTTCTATTTTTAATTCTATTCTATTCTAAATCTTTGGACAAATATGAAAATTGATAACGAAATGCGTTTTAAAAATGGGTTCCAGTTGATTCGATTAGGACAATACATATTAATCATCTTAACAGCAAAAAGTGAAGCTAACACTTCTGTAGCATAGCTATTATGCCAAAATATTTTGATGGATTTCCTAATTTTTAAATCTATGCACCTTTCCGCAATGAATATGGCAATATTCATAGTAGCGAGTAGAGAGTAAACTTACGAGTCCTGACAGTTACTTCCTTGAAGACAAGTGTCAGGTGACTGTGCACCCGGAGGCTCTGGGTTCTCCATAGGCTTTTTATTTTTAGAGAAACAACCGATCCCCATCAAACTCCTTTTCTCTAAAGCTGGCCATGAAAAAAAAAAAAGTTATTGTCAGAAAACCAGATTTAAAAACCTCATACAGATTCACATCTTGTTCCAGTCAAAAGCAATAGATCCTTAAACCCAAACAATTAAGAACAATTAATTTTGCAGCCTGTCCATACCTGCCACCTCACATGAACTATTTTACGTTCAAGAAAATGGTAAAAAACCAATTTGAAATCTTTATTTGATTCTCAAAACTTGAAAAAATTGTGGAGTCTTGCATCAAACAGATCAATTACCCACATATTGTGATTTAAATCTGCAGAGTATAATATGAGCTTCCAAAATGTAGTAGGTTGAAAATTAAATTAAAGGTATTTTCTCCAGCTTAACATCAGCTTGGAGTGCCAAAAAGGTCACTCTCCATCCTAAACAAGGTCAAGTGAAATGGCATTGCAAATGTTGATGCGTAAATCCGCCTCAACATCTCCAAATGGGTGCCGCGTAAACGCAGTAACTCCCTTGAGCAAGGCACATATTTCAAAGCATTTGTCAAATCCTGACACGTTTCAATCAGCTCTAAGTTGGAAAGCGTTAACAGCTGATCATTTTGATGTATAAAGATGATCAGCAGATAACACTGAACAGCCACACACAGACACACAGACACATACATTACAAAATTTCACTGAAATCTGTTCATAATATATTGAAAGCATTAAGAGCTGATTGACGAATGTTTCCTTTTCTTAGCAGTTCAATTTAAACTCCATGTTGGCCAGATCAGTTGGTGTATTATGCAGTGATAATAAATAGGAATTCATTAAAAGATTACAGAGGTTATAATAATGAGCAAAATAAAGTAAAGATCAATAGAAGGGCTTGTCACACAGTGTACTGTACCTGTCTATCTACTGTTGTTTTGGCTACGGAGTTATATTCAGGTTTAAAACCAATTTTATTCGGTTTAATCTTTTTTATCTAGTTCACTGGCCTCAGATTTATCGAAGTACCAAATAGAAAATGAAATAAAGAGCTACAATTTTTATTAAGTCACGCGGACGGAACGCACCGTTTGGGGACCCGCGTTGCTAATGCTGGCTAACAGCGGTGCCACCTGTTTGAATGCGCTTGTAACAAAGACACGAAGTGAACAACGTTTGGCGGTGTCGTGACGAGACCGAGCTGTCGTTCTCCCACCCCGCGAACGGCCCCACTCAGACGGGAACAGACACTCATCGCCCCGGGCTCTCAGAGTTAGCATTAGCGTTAGCTCCGCCGGTAGCCCGGCCAGCCGTCCAGCTGGGGCTAAGGTGGAGGTGCGTTCACGCCTCGCAACGTAGCAAAAGTGGGAAGTGATGCGGATTCGCTTTTTGAGGGCGCAAAAGGTCGTGTGTTTGAGAAACATTACAGCAAGTGTTGAAAAGTGACCATAACCCCCCAGGCAGGAGTGGGTCATTACCAGGTGTGTGTTTGACAACTCACCAGAGCCCTAGCGTCCATGGCCCCACTCTCTTCTTCATCCAGCTGTGCCAACTGTGCCTACCTTGCTGTAAAGATCCAGGAGCTAGAGCAAAGAATCTCCACCCTATATCAGATCCAGGAAGCTGAGAGATTCATTGACACCATCGTTTTCAAAGAACCCCATCCCGACTCCGCTGATGCATCTGATCCAGACATCACCGCTCCTAACACCACTGTCACCACCACCTCTCCTCCGGCTGTTCATCCACTCATCTCCCCCGATGCCTCCTCTACGAAGCATGCGGCAGGACCCAGGGCTAATCTCAAGCCTTGGGCTAACTCCACTCCATCTCAACAGGAGCAATGGTCCCAGATCGGCGCCCGCACTGGGAAAACAAAGCGTCCATCACAGGCTCCTCTCTTCCACCTCCACCTGGAGAACAAGTTCACCCCTCTTGACCATCATGATTCCCCCCCTCTACCCGCATTGTCCCGGACTTTGTCCATCCGGCTATCTGATGGGACCGGCAGCTTTCCGTCGTCTTCGTCCCGTCTACCCCCTCCCGCCCCTGTGCCCGACCACCCCATCCCGGGGCCCCTCCAGAGGCGCTCCTTGTCATCGACTACACCTGCACCGCAGCTACGTCCCTCCCTTTCCCCCAACACCACCTCCATCCTCGTCCATAGTCTTGTCACCTCACGTTTAGATTACTGCAACTCCCTCCTCGTCGGTCTCCCTCAAAAATCTCTCCACAAGCTACAACTGGTCTACAATTCAGCTGCCCACATCATCACCAGAACCCCATCTTCCCACCACATCTCCCCCATCCTACAACAACTCCACTGGCTTCAAATTCACTTTCCAGATCCAGTACAAAATCCTTCTACTCACCTTCAGAGCCATCCATAAACTCCCCCTCCTTACCTGTCTGACCTCCTCCACATTACCATTTCAACACGCCCCCTCAGATCCTCCTCCTCCCTCAACCTCACTGTGCCCCCTGTCTACCTCAGGTTGGTGCTATTGCAATTGTTATTGAAATCTTAACTGTGAAGCTGACCTATGATTTTAAATTGTAAATAGTTTTTAACTGTTGCATAGATGTACTGTAAAGTGTCCTTGGGTGTCTTGAAAGGCACTTTGAAATAAAATCTATTATTATATGCTGGAAATCCTGCTCCAGATACACACACACGCGAAATCTGTTCATAATATTTTGAGTTCAGAAGGATGCCGGCTGACAAATAAACTTATTTCTGAGGTAATTTAAAATTGTATTACAATAAAGTAATGCCACTTGGGGTGATGTCATCTGCAGTTGTTGTTCCTGTATTGGATGCAGCCTCTTTTATACTTTGAAATGATATTCACATACATGATATGTGAGACACTGGATGAATGAAAACCTTTTACAAGTGAATGATGCAAAAACAAATTCTTCCAGCTGGTCCAAAAACTCGGAGGCACCGTTTCAGATTAACTTCCTTTCCTGTGAAACGTCGTGATATATAAAAACACACCAGATTCAAGATGTTATTGCACGTAATGTGCTTTCTTTTGTTTTTGTGAAGCACACATATGAAATGAGCTATATAAAATGATTTTAATTGAATTGCAACATAATTTCACATGCAAGAAATAATGTGACATTTGTGTTATACTGTGTCACTAATTGAGCTTAAGGGAGCATTTATAATACATTAACGGTGTGTTTCTAGTAATACAGTTGACCTGCTTATTTTCCCCAAAACCCTGTATCAAATTTTTTTTTAAAGTCCTGAGAGATAATTAACAGAGAGATAATAAACATAATTCTCCCCTTCACTACGCGAGCAAAGGTGCTCATCCAGAGACTGTGGGTGAAAGGCAGAAGTTGGGACGACCCAAACCTTCCTCCAGACCTCCTTGAGGCTTGGACAAGTTGGGAACAAGAGCTACCAAGGCTAGCCAAATTATCCCTGCCCAGAGCTTATTTCCCACCAGAGCTATCATGCCAGACCGAGGCCTACAATCTGCATGTCTTTTGCGACGCCTCGGAGCAAGCATATGGATCAGTTGCTTACCTGACCTCTGAGAGCTCAGACCACAAGCATGTGTCCTTTGTGATGGCGAGATCTCGGGTAGCCCCCAAAAGACAGATATCCATGCCCCGTCTTGAGCTATGTGCGGCCTTAGCAGGAGCACAACTGGCAGCCCTGATTCTAAAAGAGCTCACTGTCAGCATCTCAAGCACCTCTCTCTGGACGGTTTCCACCACGGTCCTGAGATCCGAGTCCGGTCGATTCAAGGTTTTTGTCAGCACAAGAGTCTCGGAAATCCAGGAGCTCACCCAAAAGCTCATGAATGGAGATATGTCGAGTCCCCTAGCAACCCAGCTGATGATGTCATACACGGGAAGTCCGTGGCTGAACTTATTCTCCCAAACCAGTGGATAGAGGGTCCAGTTTTTCTCTGCCAGTCTTCCAAACATTGGCCATCAGCTTCAATGAACTTGGAGAAAGAGGGTACTGAAGAACTCAAGCGAAGCACATTCTGTGGCCTCACTCGGACAGCAGAAGTAATTACCACTTCAGAAGCAACTTAGTTCTTGACCTGGGCGGAAGTGGTGAATGCCACGCAACAGTCCATGCTTGGGTCAGTCTTGCAAGACCCAATGGCACCTTCCGCAAGTTATAGAGATGCTGAACTACAAGTCTTGAGAACCTGCCAAGCGGACAGCTTCCCTGATGAGGTCAAGGCTCTTTGGAAGGGGAAACAGGTGTCTTGTAACAGCCGACTAAGCTGTCTCTCACTAAGCTGTCTCTCACCGGAGTGGGACTTGGCAACCGAATTGATTAGAGTTGGAGGCCGCTTCCGACGCATGGAAGAACCACGCCCAGTTGACATTCATCCCATTGTTCTGGAACCTCATCACAAGTGGGTGAAACTCCTTATTAGAGAAATGGACAATCGGCTGTTGCATCCGGGGTCTGATCGAGTGTTTGCAGAGCTCCAACGACAGTACTGGGTGTTTCGAGGACGACAGGCGGTCAAACACATCCAGAGAACCTGCACAGAGTGCCAGAAATGGAGAGGAAAGCCAACCGTACCTTATGGCTGATCTTCCAGCAGCATGCTTGCGACTGTTCAAACTGCCATTCTACTCCACGGGATTCGACTGTTTCGGACCTTATCTAGTGAAGGTTGGACACCGTAACGAAAAGCGCTGGGCTTGA
>NW_026622546.1:0-5849 GCF_003711565.1 Takifugu flavidus
TTCTATTTTTTATAAACACAACAAACAGAACAACTTTGGGATTCCCTGGATTACCTGCAAACCTCCCTATGTAGTTGTGTTTAAACAGACAAATCCCTCATACAAGATCACAGCTGTTTCAGCAGCTTGGCTTCAGTATCTTGCTCAAGGACACTTCAGCATGTAGCCCGCAGGTTCCCAAAAGCAAAAATAATACCCAAATATCTCTAGAGTGCCTGATCTGAATCCTAGTTGGGTTAGTACCATCACAGCTACCACAGGAGCTTCGTTACCAACAGGAGCTGAGCTACCACCAGGAGCTGAGCTACCACCAGCAGCTTCGTTACCACCAGGAGCCGAACTGCCACCAGGAGTCGAGCTGCCACCAGGAGCTGAGCTACCATCAGGAGCTGAGCTACCACCAGGAGCTTCGTTACCACCAGGAGCCGAACTGCCACCAGGAGTCGAGCTGCCACCAGGAGTTGAGCTACTACCAGGAGCCGAGCTACCACCAGGAGCTTAGTTACCACCAGGAGCTTAGTTAGCACCAAGAGCCGAGCTACCACCAGGAGTTGAGCTACCACCAGGAGCCGAGTTACCACCATGAGTTGGGCTACTACAAGGAGCCGAGCTACCGCCAGTAGCTTAGTTACCACCAGGAGCCGAGCTACCACCAGGAGTTGAGCTACCACCAGGAGCCGAGCTACCACCAGGAGCTGAGCTACCACCAGGAGCTCAGCTACCACCAGGAGCTGAGCTACCACCAGGAGTTGAGCTACCACCAGGAGCCGAGTTACCACCATGAGTTGGGCTACTACAAGGAGCCGAGCTACCGCCAGTAGCTTAGTTACCACCAGGAGCCGAGCTACCACCAGGAGCCGAGCTACCACCAGGAGCTGAGCTACCACCAGGAGCTCAGCTACCACCAGGAGCTGAGCTACCACCAGGAGTTGAGCTACCACCAGGAGCCGAGCTACCACCAGGAGCCGAGCTACCACCAGGAGCCTAGTTACCACCAGGAGCTTAGTTACCACCAGGAGCTTAGTTACCACCAGGAGCTTAGTTAGCACCAGGAGCCGAGCTACCACCATGAGTTGGGCTACTACAAGGAGCCGAGCTACCACCAGTAGCTTAGTTACCACCAGGAGCCGAGCTACCACCAGGAGCTGAGCTACCACCAGGAGCTGAGCTACCACCAGGAGCTGAGCTACCACCAGGAGCTGAGCTACCACCAGGAGTTGAGCTACCACCAGGAGCCGAGCTACCACCAGGAGCCGAGCTACCACCAGGAGCCTAGTTACCACCAGGAGCCGAGCTACCACCAGGAGCTTAGTTACCACCAGGAGCTTAGTTAGCACCAGGAGCCGAGCTACCACCATGAGTTGGGCTACTACAAGGAGCCGAGCTACCACCAGTAGCTTAGTTACCACCAGGAGCCGAGCTACCACCAGGAGTTGAGCTACCACCAGGAGCTGAGCTACCACCAGGAGCTGAGCTACCACCAGGAGCTCAGCTACCACCAGGAGTTGAGCTACCACCAGGAGCCAAGCTACCACCAGGAGCCGAGCTACCACCAGGAGCCAAGCTACCACCAGGAGCTTCGTTACCACCAGGAGCCGAGCTACCACCAGGAGTCGAGCTGCCACCAGGAGTCGAGCTGCCACCAGGAGCTGAGCTACCACCAGGAGCTTCGTTACCACCAGGAGCTTCGTTACCACCAGGAGCCGAACTGCCACCAGGAGTCGAGCTGCCACCAGGAGCTGAGCTACCACCAGGAGCTTCGTTACCACCAGGAGTTAGTTAGCACCAAGAGCCGAGCTACCACCAGGAGTTGAGCTACCACCAGGAGCCGAACTGCCACCAGGAGTCGAGCTGCCACCAGGAGTTGAGAGCTACTACCAGGAGCCGAGCTACCACCAGGAGCTTAGTTATCACCAGGAGCTTAGTTAGCACAAGAGCCGAGCTACCACCAGGAGTTGAGCTACCACCAGGAGCCGAGCTACCACCATGAGTTGGGCTACTACAGGAGCCGAGCTACCACCAGTAGCTTAGTTACCACCAGGAGCCGAGCTACCACCAGGAGCTGAGCTACCACCAGGAGCTGAGCTACCACCAGGAGCTCAGCTACCACAGGAGCTTAGTTACCACCAGGAGCTGAGCTACCACCAGGAGCTGAGCTACCACCAGGAGCTCAGTTACCACCAGGAGTTGAGCTACCACCAGGAGCCGAGCTACCACCAGGAGCCGAGCTACCACCAGGAGCTTAGTTACCACCAGGAGCCTAGCTACCACCAGGAGTTGAGCTACCACCAGGAGCTTAGTTACCACCAGGAGCCGAGCTACTACCAGGAGTTGAGCTACCACCAGGAGCTTAGTTACCACCAGGAGCCGAGCTACTACCAGGAGTTGAGCTACCACCAGGAGTTAGTTACCACCAGGAGCCGAGCTACCACCAGGAGTTGAGCTACCACCAGGAGTTAGTTACCACCAGGAGCCGAGCTACCACCAGGAGTTGAGCTACCACCAGGAGCCGAGCTACCACCAGGAGTGAGCTACCACCAGGAGCTTAGTTATCACCACACTTCCTGTGAAGTTCCTGTGCCCGTGCGTACCAGGAACTCTTGCAGTGGAAACACACCAATTTAGATGTAGATGAATGCACATTGTTAGTTCCTCCTCCTACAGGTACACACCAGTATCCAAGTCAATCTCAGCGACAACACACCAACTCCTCCCCATCCCGATGAACCCATGAAGTGTCAGATTTTAAGATGTGTGATGCTCTCATCTAAAGGAGGTTCATGCTACTTCAGTTACATGCAAACTTGGGGATTTTCCTGGTGATTTCATGTGGTGGGTTTTCTCACTCAGCATGTTGGACGTGTTCCTCTGTGTGGGTGGATGTAATGAAGCCTCAGAGGGTCTCTGCCCCCACCCATCCTGCTGGAACTCAGCATTCTGATGGGATGAGGTCTTTCATAACAACTGTAGTGATTTTGGCAGCATGAAAAGCTCTTCTCATCAACAGGGTCAGAAAACAGGTCGAAGTAGAACACGGTCTCTTTGACCCTCTGACCTACATCCATAGTCCCACTTTATTCATCCAATAATTCAGAAGCCATTTGATATTTCTAGAAATGGGAACAATGAGGAGCATCTCCCTGCTCGTGTCATCCAGTTCTGCTCTGAAACTTCAGAGTAGCACAGATCTATACAGGAACTTAATTATGCGTAGAGCAATAAGACAGGATTCATTCATTCATCCCTTCATTGACTCTAAATGACCAAATCCTCAGTTGCATGAAGCACACCCTGACTGGGGGTGAATCTGCAGCAGGAGAGCAGCTCAGAGGAGAAACAGGACTCGTGCTGTTGTGCAGATGTGTTGACATGTGGCTCCTCAGATGTTTATGTATTATTCATAATGTGGGGAGAGAAATCCATAAGGGCCATAGAGGAGGATAACCTCTAGGTGGAGCAGCTCACTGGTGGGTCTGGGCTGCAGCTGTTGGCTGCTGATGACAGAGGAGATGAAGCACACAGCAGGGAGCACTTGGATGTGTGTTGCTTTCAGAGGCCTCCTCATCATCCAGAAAACCACAGTGGACACATGTTGTTCACCGGAGCTCCTTGGGTGTGACCTTCACCCTCTGAACACACACAACAGCATTCAGATGAGCCACCTTTGGAAGGCAGCATCATTACTGTTCTTCCAAAAGTCACATTTGAGCCACTTTTACGTTAGAACTTCGTGGACATTGAGGGATAATCAGCAGAATAATATTGATAATTAACCTCCTCGGTTGAATTCAGGATGCTTCACATGTTCCTGCGGAGGAGTTTCGCACTCTAGTGTCCACTTGTTGCTCTATCTAATGTTTAATCCGAACGAGGATCTCCCAACTCCTTCTACAGCCGCGTCCTATTCACACGCTGATGTTTAAAGACACAAATTCTGTGTTTCAACTCTTCAGTCCAGCTTTAGACAGCGAACTAGCCTGGAGAGATGCCCAGAGAGCTGGCAGCACAGATGGTTCTAGTGAGATCTGCATCCCCCAGTGAGTCCTGGAACGTTGCCTCTATGGTGCTAGACTCTTCCCAGTTTGTGTTTGAGTAAAATCAGTCCAGCTGTTGGAGTGATAGCAGAATCACACTGGAACAGCGATATCACACGACTCTGACAGACGGTCCAACCCAAACCACCTCAGAACCCACGACTTCTTCAGCAGCAGAGGCTTTGGGGTCACTGTTGTCTGTGTTGGTGTCTCTGACAGCAGTCCACCATTGGAGGAACCCCTCTGGGATGGAGGTGGGAGGAATGTCTGTGGATCACCTGATGGTGGTGTTACCATGGAGACATTACAACACATGAATCCCATAATTCTCAGACAGACAGAGACTAGAACCAGTCTGGTTCCACTGTAAAGGTGCTGCTGAAGGCCAGAGGAGGGACCACAACTAGATCCATCAGTCCCACCCCCAAGGTTCCGTCACAGCGTAGATGGAGCAGATGCATAAAGCCTGTTTACAGCCTGTTTACAGCTCATTTACAGTCTGTTTACAGCCCATTTACATCCCATTTACATCATGTTTACAGTATGTTTACATCCTGTTTACAGGCTGCTTACATCCTGTTTAAAGCCTGTTTGCAGCCCGTTTACAGCCTGTTTACATCCTGCTTACAACCTACTTACATCCTGTTTGCAGCCTGTTTACATCCGGTATACAGCCCGTTTACATTCTGTTTACAGCCTGTTTATATCTTGTTTATAGCCCATTTAAATCCTGCTTACAACCTGTTTAGAGCCTGTTTTGCAGTCTGTTCTTGTACCTGCAGCTCTCTTTTCTGCAGGCAGCCACACTGATTAGCTTTTCTCCTGAGGTTTACCAGGAAAATCATCACCAGTCTGACCACCAGTCTGATCACCAGCCTGATCACCAGTCTGCCGGTGTGCTTTATTTTAGGCCACCAGGCTCTTGTGATGGTTCCTGGGGCATCTCCAGACCTGCAGGCTGGTTCTGTTCCAACTTAAGACGTGTGATGCAACAACTCGACATGGTTGTCGTTCCATGTGGTTTCCAGTCTGGTTTTAAACCAAATGTTTAAGAGCTTCTGAGGTCCTGAAGACCTTGAGGTGGTCCTCTGGAGGCTGCAGCACCCTGAGAGCATCGGTACAGTTGCTCCTCTCTTCGGATCTGCCCCCTCTGGCTGCTGTCAGAGGAAGAACACGGCATTTGACTCACTTTAGCACAGAAAAGTACTTGAATTTCATTTTATTCACATTTTCCAAATGAAAATCAGGATTCTGACACGTTGAAGCCTGAATGCTGGAGGACTCTTCTGCTGTCGCCCTCGGGGGTGGATCACTGCACCTCCATGCAGGTTCACCTGCAGCGTTCCTGCCGTAGCTGTCGTGTTGGGCTCTGCTTTGATGAGAGCTTCTCTGTTTTCATTCCCTGGATTATCTGGATGGTGCTGCTGTCTTTGGGGAATCCTGGAGTAAAAACAGGCGCAGCTGTTGGCTCCAGCTGTCAGACCTCTACAGCAGAAGGTTCACGTGCGACTCTCCCCAGAACATTCCACACCGCCTCGTGACGAGGGCCAGACTCGCTCGGGTCTTCATCTCTACCTGCCTTCGTCTCAGTGAGGAGGAGGAGGAGGAGGGGAGGAGGAGGAGGAGGATGACTGGAGAGCTGACAGTGGTTGTAGTGGTGTGGGGATGAAGAATCACTCATGGATCACCTCCAGCAGAGCTCCACCACTGGTCTCCTGAGTGCTGTCAGATGGAGGGTGGGGAGACCCAAATATTTTCCCAAGTCCAGACACACCCATTGGAACCAAAGCTGCTCCCTCTTATTTCTGTCCTGGG
>NW_026622547.1:0-14707 GCF_003711565.1 Takifugu flavidus
TCAATAAAACTATGCCATGACACAAACTACAGTTTAATAGATGGCTGTGCTCCTAAAAAGAGCAGCATTTGTGGCTCATAAACCTCACAGACACTGCTATGCTCTTTAAACATTTTTATGATGGTGAATTTTTCAATCAAATATCTTCTCTTTGATAATGCCCAAAGCTGGATTCGAACTCTCCCTCTGGGGTCTTCAGGAGGTTTCAATCAGGTTGTCTGTTACAGCAATTGTCAACTGGCCCACCGGCCCGGGATCGATTCCCGGCCATGGCACCGATTCCCGGCCATGGCACATTGCTTTTAAGTTGATTTCATTTATCGGACTTGAATCTTGTTTGATTTTTTTGAAGGCGTTTCACCTCTCATCCAAGAGCCGTTCTAGGCAGATTTGATGATATGACGCTCATAGGCTATACAGTGATCCCTCGTTTATCGCGGGAGTTACGTTCCAAAAGTAACACGCGAAAAGTGAAATCCGCGAAGTAGCAACTTTATTTTTTTTAATTATTTTACAATGCAATACTGAACAGTAGAATGAAACCAAACATCAAAACCTGTTTTAAGACCAAACTTTGTTTAAAACATAATTTAATCTAGTAATACAAGGTTGGAAACATTGTCACTCGCGTATTTCCCAGTCCCAGCTGTGCCTCTGCGTCCTGACTCCGCGCCGCTGTAGCGTCTGTTTCTACTGAAGGCGCAGGAGTCTTTCTCCGAGAGAAGAACATTGGGCCTGATTCACCAATATGTTCTTACGAATCTTCTTAGATTCTTTCTTAAGTTGTCCTTAAGAAGTTTTTTAAGAAAACCCTACGTCGGATTCATCAACGCGTTCGTAAGCCCCAGAATTGTTCGCAGCTGTGTTCTTAGATTGATGAATGCCATCTGTTCGTAAGTTGAAAGCGCGTGCCAGGTGAGTCTAATTAACATACGATTAGCATAGGTCACCGCCCACTAATGCCCATAAAAGGAACTGCAGCAGGACCCTGTAGACGGAGCAAAAAGCAGCAAAATGCCCAAAGCGAAATGCCCAAAGCTTGCCTCTCCACGCCTGATTTCTGACGCCGTGTTGAACAATCAAGAAAGGATGGCTAACACGCTTGATAAAATTGCCTCAACCCTGATGACTATAGCCAACACGCTTAAAGAAATCAACGAGAATGTAAAAAAAGAAGAATGTAAAAAAAAATAAACGTGTAAAAGCTGTGCTCGGATTGTGACAATAATGCATTTTATTCACAAACGGGCAATTAATCGCGCTCGAACGTGAACCGCGTGCCTGCAGTCTGGCCCCATCATTGCGTCAGGACGCACATCCTCACGGGGTTGTGGCTCTGTGTCCAAACACATCCAGCGCCCCTTTAACATGCCGATGGTGCGTTCAATGGTGGAGCGACTGCGCGCATGCATCTGATTGAATAAAACTCCTGTGGAGTCTGAGGGTTGGTCAGTGGTGTCAACAACCAGGGAGCCAGGGCATATCCTCGATCCCCTAATAAAATAAATCAAGATAAAATCAAATAAAAAGACAGTTTTGGCATGGTTTCCAATTTGGTTGATTAATGTTAAGTCATTGGCACATTTACGTAATTTTAAAATTCTCCGTAAATCACCAAAAATAGGAAATATGCAAATAAATAAATAAATATGACAGAATTATCATTGTAATATTGAATTTTATTGAACTGCACAAGAGAAGAAAACACAACCATGCCAACATGTCGGCACTGAAATGTGCGCAAGAGTACTCCTGAGTGTTCGTAGGATTTGTTCTTACCTACGAATAAATCCAGGATAAGAAGAAATTGGTGAATGCCACAATCTTCATCAACTGTTCGTAAGTGGGACTTAAGAACAAATTTGTTCGTAAGAACGCTTCGTGAATCTGGCCCATTGTTATGGGTAGTTGTTGGCGCTCTTTCTTTTTCTGAGCAAGAAGATTTTTATAAACGGATATGCCACCTTCGATTATATTTGAGAACTGCAATGAACGACTCGCAAAAAGAATCCGCAAAGCCGCGAAAGATGAACCGCGATATAGCGAGGGATCACTGTATAGCCTTTTCTTTTTGGGGGGAATGGATTGGAGGCTGCTCCAACATTGAGGTTTGGACTGTGACAAAGCAAAATGGACAATCTCCAGCAGAATAAATGTTTCAAGAAAATAAGTTTGAGTGTATTAACTTCAAAAGGCCATTTTCTTGCACCTGCTCTCGCTTACGGCCATACCACCCTGAGAACGCCCGATCTCGTCCGATCTCGGAAGCTAAGCAGGGTCGGGCCTGGTTAGTACTTGGATGGGAGACCGCCTGGGAATACCAGGTGCTGTAAGCTTTTTGCACTCTTCCACTGGGTCAGCAGAGGCCGCCAGTGTTCCTGATAATTATCCAGCCAGATGTAATTCACTTCTTAAGTACTTCTAACATTGAGATTTAATGTTGCACTATTGTACATCGTTTGAGATTTAATATTTTAGGAGTGTGTGTGTGCGTGTGTCTGTGTGTGTGTGCGTGCGTGCGTCCGTGCGTGTGTGTCTGTGTGTCTGTGTGTTTGTGTTTAAATAAAATTGAATTTCCCACTTTGGTCCACACTATTGTCAACATTTCTGTCTTCAAAAAAAAGCCAACTCAAGGCGGCAGATTCCTGAATTGAAAACAATATCTAAAGAACTCAAGTATCATACTAATAACACTAATATTCCATCTGTCTATCCCCAACTGAATTAACTCCACACCTATCTCATCAGATTATTTGTAACAGAATAAGCAGATAACGTAGCATTTCCCTGTTCATATCTGCTACTTGCAATTTAGAATTTGTCAATAAAACTATGCTATGACACAAACTACAGTTTAATAGATGGCTGTGCTCCTAAAAAGAGCAGCATTTCAGGCTCATAAACCTCACAGACACTGCTATGCTCTTTAAACATTTTTATGATGGTGAATTTTTCAATCAAATATCTTCTCTTTGATAATGCCCAAAGCTGGATTCGAACTCTCCCTCTGGGGTCTTCAGGAGGTTTCAATCAGGTTGTCTGTTACAGCAATTGTCAACTGGCCCGCACCGGCCCGGGATCGATTCCCGGCCATGGCACCGATTCCCAGCCATGGCACATTGCTTTTAAGTTGATTTCATTTATCGGACTTGAATCTTGTTTGATTTTTTTGAAGGCGTTTCACCTCTCATCCAAGAGCCGTTCTAGGCAGATTTGATGATATGACGCTCATAGGCTATACAGTGATCCCTCGTTTATCGCGGGAGTTACGTTCCAAAAGTAACACGCGAAAAGTGAAATCCGCGAAGTAGCAACTTTATTTTTTTTAATTATTTTACAATGCAATACTGAACAGTAGAATGAAACCAAACATCAAAACCTGTTTTAAAGACCAGACTTTGTTTAAAACAATAATTTTAATCTAGTAATACAAGGTTGGAAACATTGTCACTCGCGTATTTCCCAGTCCCAGCTGTGCCTCTGCGTCCTGACTCCGCGCCGCTGTAGCGTCTGTTTCTACTGAAGGCGCAGGAGTCTTTCTCCGAGAGAAGAACATTGTTATGGGTAGTTGTTGGCGCTCTTTCTTTTTCTGAGCAAGAAGATTTTTATAAACGGATATGCCACCTTCGATTATATTTGAGAACTGCAATGAACGACTCGCAAAAAAAATCCGCGAAGCCGCGAAAGATGAACCGCGATATAGCGAGGGATCACTGTATAGCCTTTTCTTTTTGGGGGGAATGGATTGGAGGCTGCTCCAACATTGAGGTTTGGACTGTGACAAAGCAAAATGGACAATCTGCACCAGAATAAATGTTTCAAGAAAATAAGTTTGAGTGTATTAACTTCAAAAGGCCATTTTCTTGCACCTGCTCTCGCTTACGGCCATACCACCCTGAGAACGCCCGATCTCGTCCGATCTCGGAAACTAAGCAGGGTCGGGCCTGGTTAGTACTTGGTTGGGAGACTGCCTGGGAATACCAGGTGCTGTAAGCTTTTTGCACTCTTCCACTGGGTCAGCAGAGGCCGCCAGTGTTCCTGATAATTATCCAGCCAGATGTAATTCACTTCTTAAGTACTTCTAACATTGAGATTTAATGTTGCACTATTGTACATCGTTTGAGATTTAATATTTTAGGAGTGTGTGTGTGCGTGTGTCTGTGTGTGTGTGCGTGCGTGCGTCCGTGCGTGTGTGTCTGTGTGTCTGTGTGTTTGTGTTTAAATAAAATTGAATTTCCCACTTTGGTCCACACTATTGTCAACATTTCTGTCTTCAAAAAAAAGTCAACTCAAGGCGGCAGATTCCTGAATTGAAAACAATATCTAAAGAACTCAAGTATCATACTAACAACACTAATATTCCATCTGTCTATCCCCAACTGAATTAACTCCACACCTATCTCATCAGATTATTTGTAACAGAATAAGCAGATAACGTAGCATTTCCCTGTTCATATCTGCTACTTGCAATTTAGAATTTGTCAATAAAACTATGCCATGACACAAACTACAGTTTAATAGATGGCTGTGCTCCTAAAAAGAGCAGCATTTGTGGCTCATAAACCTCACAGACACTGCTATGCTCTTTAAACATTTTTATGATGGTGAATTTTTCAATCAAATATCTTCTCTTTGATAATGCCCAAAGCTGGATTCGAACTCTCCCTCTGGGGTCTTCAGGAGGTTTCAATCAGGTTGTCTGTTACAGCAATTGTCAACTGGCCCGCACCGGCCCGGGATCGATTCCCGGCCATGGCACCGATTCCCGGCCATGGCACATTGCTTTTAAGTTGATTTCATTTATCGGACTTGAATCTTGTTTGATTTTTTTGAAGGCGTTTCACCTCTCATCCAAGAGCCGTTCTAGGCAGATTTGATGATATGACGCTCATAGGCTATACAGTGATCCCTCGTTTATCGCGGGAGTTACGTTCCAAAAGTAACACGCGAAAAGTGAAATCCGCGAAGTAGCAACTTTATTTTTTTTAATTATTTTACAATGCAATACTGAACAGTAGAATGAAACCAAACATCAAAACCTGTTTTAAAGACCAAACTTTGTTTAAAACAATAATTTTAATCTAGTAATACAAGGTTGGAAACATTGTCACTCGCGTATTTCCCAGTCCCAGCTGTGCCTCTGCGTCCTGACTCCGCGCCGCCGTAGCGTCTGTTTCTACTGAAGGCGCAGGAGTCTTTCTCCGAGAGAAGAACATTGGGCCTGATTCACCAATATGTTCTTACGAATCTTCTTAGATTCTTTCTTAAGTTGTCCTTAAGAAGTTTTTTAAGAAAACCCTACGTCGGATTCATCAACGCGTTCGTAAGCCCCAGAATTGTTCGCAGCTGTGTTCTTAGATTGATGAATGCCATCTGTTCGTAAGTTGAAAGCGCGTGCCAGGTGAGTCTAATTAACATACGATTAGCATAGGTCACCGCCCACTAATGCCCATAAAAGGAACTGCAGCAGGACCCTGTAGACGGAGCAAAAAGCAGCAAAATGCCCAAAGCGAAATGCCCAAAGCTTGCCTCTCCACGCCTGATTTCTGACGCCGTGTTGAACAATCAAGAAAGGATGGCTAACACGCTTGATAAAATTGCCTCAACCCTGATGACTATAGCCAACACGCTTAAAGAAATCAACGAGAATGTAAAAAAAGAAGAATGTAAAAAAAAATAAACGTGTAAAAGCTGTGCTCGGATTGTGACAATAATGCATTTTATTCACAAACGGGCAATTAATCGCGCTCGAACGTGAACCGCGTGCCTGCAGTCTGGCCCCATCATTGCGTCAGGACGCACATCCTCACGGGGTTGTGGCTCTGTGTCCAAACACATCCAGCGCCCCTTTAACATGCCGATGGTGCGTTCAATGGTGGAGCGACTGCGCGCATGCATCTGATTGAATAAAACTCCTGTGGAGTCTGAGGTTGGTCAGTGGTGTCAACAACCAGGGAGCCAGGGCATATCCTCGATCCCCTAATAAAATAAATCAAGATAAAATCAAATAAAAGACAGTTTTGGCATGGTTTCCAATTTGGTTGATTAATGTTAAGTCATTGGCACATTTACGTAATTTTAAAATTCTCCGTAAATCACCAAAAATAGGAAATATGCAAATAAATAAATAAATATGACAGAATTATCATTGTAATATTGAATTTTATTGAACTGCACAAGAGAAGAAAACCAACCATGCCAACATGTCGGCACTGAAATGTGCGCAAGAGTACTCCTGAGTGTTCGTAGGATTTGTTCTTACCTACGAATAAATCCAGGATAAGAAGAAATTGGTGAATGCCACAATCTTCGTCAACTGTTCGTAAGTGGGACTTAAGAACAAATTTGTTCGTAAGAACGCTTCGTGAATCTGGCCCATTGTTATGGGTAGTTGTTGGCGCTCTTTCTTTTTCTGAGCAAGAAGATTTTTTATAACGGAATGCCACCTTCGATTAATTTGAGAACTGCAATGAGAACGCCAAAAAAAATCCGCGAAGCCGCGAAAGATGAACCGCGATATAGCGAGGGATCACTGTATAGCCTTTTCTTTTTGGGGGAATGGATTGGAGGCTGCTCCAACATTGAGGTTTGGACTGTGACAAAGCAAAATGGACAATCTCCAGCAGAATATGTTTCAAGAAAATAAGTTTGAGTGTATTAACTTCAAAAGGCTTTTCTTGCACCTGCTCTCGCTTACGGCCATACCACCCTGAGAACGCCCGATCTCGTCGATCTCGGAAGCTAAGCAGGGTCGGGCCTGGTTAGTACTACTGGTGGATGGGAGACCGCCTGGGAATACCAGGTGCTGTAAGCTTTTTGCACTCTTCCACTGGGTCAGCAGAGGCCGCCAGTGTTCCTGATAATTATCCAGCCAGATGTAATTCACTTCTTAAGTACTTCTAACATTGAGATTTAATGTTGCGCTATTGTACATCGTTTGAGATTTTAATATTTTAGGAGTGTGTGTGTGCGTGTGTCTGTGTGTGTGTGCGTGCGTGCGTCCGTGCGTGTGTGTCTGTGTGTCTGTGTGTTTTGTGTTTAAATAAAATTGAATTTCCACTTTGGTCCACACTATTGTCAACATTTCTGTCTTCAAAAAAAGCCAACTCAAGGCGGCAGATTCCTGAATTGAAAACAATATCTAAAGAACTCAAGTATCATACTAACAACACTAATATTCCATCTGTCTATCCCCAACTGAATTAACTCCACACCTATCTCATCAGATTATTTGTAACAGAATAAGCAGATAACGTAGCATTTCCCTGTTCATATCTGCTACTTGCATTTAGAATTTGTCAATAAAACTATGCCATGACACAAACTACAGTTTAATAGATGGCTGTGCTCCTAAAAAGAGCAGCATTTTTCAGCTCAAAACCTCACAGACACTGCTATGCTCTTTAAACATTTTTATGATGGTGAATTTTTCAATCAAATATCTTCTCTTTGATAATGCCCAAAGCTGGATTCGAACTCTCCTCCTCTGGGTCTTCAGGAGGTTTCAATCAGGTTGTCTGTTACAGCAATTGTCAACTGGCCCGCACCGGCCCGGGATCGATTCCCGGCCATGGCACCGATTCCCAGCCATGGCACATTGCTTTTAAGTTGATTTCATTTATCGGACTTGAATCTTGTTTGATTTTTTTGAAGGCGTTTCACCCTCTCATCCAAGAGCCGTTCTAGGCAGATTTGATGATATGACGCTCATAGGCTATACAGTGATCCCTCGTTTATCGCGGGAGTTACGTTCCAAAAGTACACGCGAAAAGTGAAATCCGCGAAGTAGCAACTTTATTTTTTTAAATTATTTTACAATGCAATACTGAACAGTAGAATGAAACCAACATCAAAACCTGTTTTAAAGACCAGACTTTGTTTAAAACAATAATTTTAATCTAGTAATACAAGGTTGGAAACATTGTCACTCGCGTATTTCCCAGTCCCAGCTGTGCCTCTGCGTCCTGACTCCGCGCCGCTGTAGCGTCTGTTTCTACTGAAGGCGCAGGAGTCTTTCTCTCCGAGAGAAGAACATTGTTATGGGTAGTTGTTGGCGCTCTTTCTTTTCTGAGCAAGAAGATTTTTATAAACGGATATGCCACCTTCGATTATATTTGAGAACTGCAATGAACGACTCGCAAAAAAAATCCGCGAAGCCGCGAAAGATGAACCGCGATATAGCGAGGGATCACTGTATAGCCTTTTCTTTTTGGGGGGAATGGATTGGAGGCTGCTCCAACATTGAGGTTTGGACTGTGACAAAGCAAAATGGACAATCTCCAGCAGAATAAATGTTTCAAGAAAATAAGTTTGAGTGTATTAACTTCAAAAGGCCATTTTCTTGCACCTGCTCTCGCTTACGGCCATACCACCCTGAGAACGCCCGATCTCGTCCGATCTCGGAAGCTAAGCAGGGTCGGGCCTGGTTAGTACTTGGATGGGAGACCGCCTGGGAATACCAGGTGCTGTAAGCTTTTTGCACTCTTCCACTGGGTCAGCAGAGGCCGCCAGTGTTCCTGATAATTATCCAGCCAGATGTAATTCACTTCTTAAGTACTTCTAACATTGAGATTTAATGTTGCACTATTGTACATCGTTGAGATTTAATATTTTAGGAGTGTGTGTGTGCGTGTGTCTGTGTGTGTGTGCGTGCGTGCGTCCGTGCGTGTGTGTCTGTGTGTCTGTGTGTTTGTGTTTAAATAAAATTGAATTTCCCACTTTGGTCCACACTATTGTCAACATTTCTGTCTTCAAAAAATCAACTCAAGGCGGCAGATTCCTGAATTGAAAACATATCTAAAGAACTCAAGTATCATACTAACAACACTAATATTCCATCTGTCTATCCCCAACTGAATTAACTCCCCACCTATCTCATCAGATTATTTGTAACAGAATAAGCAGATAACGTAGCATTTCCCTGTTCATATCTGCTACTTGCAATTTAGAATTTGTCAATAAAACTATGCTATGACACAAACTACAGTTTAATAGATGGCTGTGCTCCTAAAAAGAGCAGCATTTCAGGCTCATAAACCTCACAGACACTGCTATGCTCTTTAAACATTTTTATGATGGTGAATTTTTCAATCAAATATCTTCTCTTTGATAATGCCCAAGCTGGATTCGAACTCTCCCTCTGGGGTCTTCAGGAGGTTTCAATCAGGTTGTCTGTTACAGCAATTGTCAACTGGCCCGCACCGGCCCGGATCGATTCCCGGCCATGGCACCGATTCCCGGCCATGGCACATTGCTTTTAAGTTGATTTCATTTATCGGACTTGAATCTTGTTTGATTTTTTTGAAGGCGTTTCACCTCTCATCCAAGAGCCGTTCTAGGCAGATTTGATGATATGACGCTCATAGGCTATACAGTGATCCCTCGTTTATCGCGGGAGTTACTTCCAAAGTAACACGCGAAAAGTGAAATCCGCGAAGTAGCAACTTTATTTTTTTAAATTATTTTACAATGCAATACTGAACAGTAGAATGAAACAAACATCAAAACCTGTTTTAAAGACCAGACTTTGTTTAAAACAATAATTTTAATCTAGTAATACAAGGTTGGAAACATTGTCACTCGCGTATTTCCCAGTCCCAGCTGTGCCTCTGCGTCCTGACTCCGCGCCGCTGTAGCGTCTGTTTCTACTGAAGGCGCAGGAGTCTTTCTCCGAGAGAAGAACATTGTTATGGGTAGTTGTTGGCGCTCTTTCTTTTTCTGAGCAAGAAGATTTTTATAAACGGATATGCCACCTTCGATTATATTTGAGAACTGCAATGAACGACTCGCAAAAAAAATCCGCGAAGCCGCGAAAGATGAACCGCGATATAGCGAGGGATCACTGTATAGCCTTTTCTTTTTGGGGGAATGGATTGGAGGCTGCTCCAACATTGAGGTTTGGACTGTGACAAAGCAAAATGGACAATCTGCACCAGAATAAATGTTTCAAGAAAACAAATTTGAGTGTATTAACTTCAAAAGGCCATTTCTTGCACCTGCTCTCGCTTACGGCCATACCACCCTGAGAACGCCCGATCTCGTCCGATCTCGGAAACTAAGCAGGGTCGGGCCTGGTTAGTACTTGGTTGGGAGACGCCTGGGAATACCAGGTGCTGTAAGCTTTTTGCACTCTTCCACTGGGCAGCAGAGGCCGCCAGTGTTCCTGATAATTATCCACCCAGATGTAATTCACTTCTTAAGTACTTCTAACATTGAGATTTAATGTTGCCTATTGTACATCGTTTGAGATTTATATTTTAGGAGTGTGTGTGTGCGTGTGTCTGTGTGTGTGTGCGTGCGTGCGTCCGTGCGTGTGTCTGTGTGTCTGTGTGTTTGTGTTTTAAATAAAATTGAATTTCCCACTTTGGTCCACACTATTGTCAACATTTCTGTCTTCAAAAAAAAAGTCAACTCAAGGCGGCAGATTCCTGAATTGAAAACAATATCTAAAGAACTCAAGTATCATACTAACACACTAATATTCCATCTGTCTATCCCCAACTGAATAACTCCACACCTATCTCATCAGATTATTTGTAACAGAACAAGCAGATAACGTAGCATTTCCCTGTTCATATCTGCTACTTGCAATTTAGATTTGTCAATAAACTATGCCATGACACAAACTACAGTTTAATAGATGGCTGTGCTCCTAAAAAGAGCAGCATTTGTGGCTCATAAACCTCACAGACACTGCTATGCTCTTTAAACATTTTTATGATGGTGAATTTTTCAATCAAATATCTTCTCTTTGATAATGCCCAAAGCTGGATTCGAACTCTCCCTCTGGGGTCTTCAGGAGGTTTCAATCAGGTTGTCTGTTACAGCAATTGTCAACTGGCCCGCACCGGCCCGGGATCGATTCCCGGCCATGGCCCGATTCCCGGCCATGGCACTTGCTTTAAGTTGATTTCATTTATCGGACTTGAATCTTGTTTGATTTTTGAAGGCGTTTCACCTCTCATCCAAGAGCCGTTCTAGGCAGATTTGATGATATGACGCTCATAGGCTATACAGTGATCCCTCGTTTATCGCGGGAGTTACGTTCCAAAAGTAACACGCGAAAAGTGAAATCCGCGAAGTAGCAACTTTATTTTTTTTAATTATTTTACAATGCAATACTGAACAGTAGAATGAAACCAAACATCAAAACCTGTTTTAAAGACCAAACTTTGTTTAAAACAATAATTTTAATCTAGTAATACAAGGTTGGAAACATTGTCACTCGCGTATTTCCCAGTCCCAGCTGTGCCTCTGCGTCCTGACTCCGCGCCGCTGTAGCGTCTGTTTCTACTGAAGGCGCAGGAGTCTTTCTCCGAGAGAAGAACATTGGGCCTGATTCACCAATATGTTCTTACGAATCTTCTTAGATTCTTTCTTAAGTTGTCCTTAAGAAGTTTTTTAAGAAAACCCTACGTCGGATTCATCAACGCGTTCGTAAGCCCCAATTTGTTCGCAGCTGTGGTTCTTAGATTGATGATGCCATCTGTTCGTAAGTTGAAAGCGCGTGCCAGGTGAGTCTAATTAACATACGATTAGCATAGGTCACCGCCCACTAATCCCATAAAAGGAACTGCAGCAGGGACCCTGTAGACGGAGCAAAAGCAGCAAAATGCCCAAAAGAAATGCCCAAAGCTTGCCTCTCCACGCCTGATTTCTGACGCCGTTTGAACAATCAAGAAAGGATGGCTACACGCTTGATAAAATTGCCTCAACCCTGATGACTATAGCCACAACACGCTTAAAGAAATCAACGAGAATGTAAAAAAAGAAGAATGTTAAAAAAATAAAACGTGTAAAAGCTGTGCTCGGATTGTGACAATAATGCTCATTTTATTCACAAACGGGCAATTAATCGCGCTCGAACGTAACCGCGTGCCTGCAGTCTGGCCCATCATTGCGTCAGGACGCACTCCTCACGGGGGTTGTGGCTCTGTGTCCAACACATCCAGCGCCCCTTTAACATGCCGATGGGTGCGTTCAATGGTGGAGCGACTGCGCGCATGCATCTGATTGAATAAAACTCCTGTGGAGTCGAGGGTTGGTCAGTGTGTCAACAACCAGGGAGCCAGGGCATATCCTCGATCCCTAATAAAATAAATCAAGATAAATCAAATAAAAAGACAGTTTTGCATGGTTCCAATTTGGTTGATTAATGTAAGTCATTGGCACATTTACGTAATTTTAAAATTCTCCGTAAATCACCAAAATAGGAAATATGCAATAAATAATAATATGACAGAATTATCATTGTAATATTGAATTTTATTGAACTGCACAAGAGAAGAAAACACACAACCATGCCAACATGTCGCACTGAAATGTGCGCAAGAGTACTCCTGAGTGTTCGTAGGATTTGTTCTTACCTACGAATAAATCCAGGATAAGAAGAAATTGGTGAATGCCACAATCTTCGTCAACTGTTCGTAAGTGGACTTAAGAACAAATTTTGTTCGTAAGAACGCTTCGTGAATCTGGCCCATTGTTATGGGTAGTTGTTGGCGCTCTTTTTCTTTTTCTGAGCAAGAAGATTTTTATAAACGGATATGCCACCTTCGATTATATTTGAGAACTGCAATGAACGACTCGCAAAAAAAATCCGAAGCCGCGAAAGATGAACCGCGATATAGCGAGGGATCACTGTATAGCCTTTCTTTTTTTTGGGGGAATGGATTGGAGGCTGCTCCAACATTGAGGTTTGGACTGTGACAAAGCAAAATGGACAATCTCCAGCAGAATAAAGTGTTTCAAGAAAATAAGTTTGAGTGTATTAACTTCAAAAGGCCATTTTCTTGCACCTGCTCCGCTTACGCCATACCACCCTGAGAACGCCCGATCTCGTCCGATCTCGGAAGCTAAGCAGGGTCGGCCTGGTTAGTACTTGGATGGGAGAGACCGCCTGGGAATACCAGGTGCTGTAAGCTTTTTGCACTCTTCCACTGGGTCAGCAGAGGCCGCCAGTGTTCCTGATATTATCCAGCCAGATGTAATTCACTCTTAAGTACTTCTAACATTGAGATTTAATGTTGCACTATTGTACATCGTTTGAGATTTAATATTTTAGGAGTGTGTGTGTGCGTGTGTCGTTGTGTGTGTGCGTGCGTGCGTCCGTCCGTGTGTGTCTGTTGTCTGTGTGTTTTGTGTTTAAATAAATTGAATTTCCACTTTGGTCCACACTATTGTCAACATTTCTGTCTTCAAAAAAAAGCCAACTCAAGGCGGCAGATTCCTGAATTGAAAAATATCTAAAGAACTCAAGTATCATACTAACAACACTAATATTCCATCTGTCTATCCCCAACTGAATTAACTCCACACCTATCTCATCAGATTATTTGTAACAGAATAAGCAGATAACGTAGCATTTCCCTGTTCATATCTGCTACTTGCAATTTAGAATTTGTCAATAAAACTATGCTATGACACAAAACTACAGTTTAATAGATGGCTGTGCTCCTAAAAAGAGCAGCATTTCAGGCTCATAAACCTCACAGACACTGCTATGCTCTTTAAACATTTTATGATGGTGAATTTTTCAATCAAATATCTTCTCTTTGATATGCCCAAAGCTGGATTCGAACTCTCCCTCTGGGGTCTTCAGGAGGTTTCAATCAGGTTGTCTGTTACAGCAATTGTCAACTGGCCCGCACCGGCCCAGGATCGATTCCCGGCCATGGCACCGATTCCCGCCATGGCACATTGCTTTTAAGTTGATTTCATTTATCGACTTGAATCTTGTTTGATTTTTTTGAAGGCGTTCACCTCATCATCCAGAGCCGTTCTAGGCAGATTTGATGATATGACGCTCATAGGCTATACAGTGATCCCTCGTTTATCGCGGGAGTTACGTTCCAAAGTAACACGCGAAAAGTGAAATCCGCGAAGTAGCAACTTTATTTTTTTAAATTATTTTACAATGCAATACTGAACAGTAGAATGAAACCAAACATCAAAACCTGTTTAAAAGACCAGACTTTGTTTAAAACAATAATTTTAATCTAGTAATACAAGGTTGGAAACATTGTCACTCGCGTATTTCCCAGTCCCAGCTGTGCCTCTGCGTCCTGACTCCGCGCCGCGTAGCGTCTTTTTCTACTGAAGGCGCAGGAGTCTTTCTCCGAAAGAAGACATTGTTATGGGTAGTTGTTGGCGCTCTTTCTTTTCTGAGCAAGAAGATTTTTATAAACGGATATGCCACCTTCGATTATATTTGAGAACTGCAATGAACGACTCGCAAAAAAAATCCGCGAAGCCGCGAAAGATGAACCGCGATATAGCGAGGGATCACTGTATAGCCTTCTTTTGGGGGGAATGGATTGGAGGCTGCTCCAAACATTGAGGTTTGGACTGTGACAAAGCAAAATGGACAATCTGCACCAGAATAAATGTTTCAAGAAATAAGTTTGAGTGTATTAACTTCAAAAGGCCATTTTCTTGCACCTGCTCTCGCTTACGGCCATACCACCCTGAGAACGCCCGATCTCGTCCGATCTCGGAACTAAGCAGGGTCGGGCCTGGTTAGTACTTGGTTGGGAGACTGCCTGGGAATACCAGGTGCTGTAAGCTTTTTGCACTCTTCCACTGGGTCAGCAGAGGCCGCAGTGTTCCTGATAATTATCCAGCCAGATGTAATTCACTTCTTAAGTACTTCTAAACATTGAGATTTAATGTTGCACTATTGTACATCGTTTGAGATTTAATATTTTAG
>NW_026622548.1:0-6040 GCF_003711565.1 Takifugu flavidus
TTCCTGAAGACCACCCATGCAAATGAAAACAGGCCCGATGTGCAGTGAATCGACCTTTATTAATCAATAAAATAATTTCATTGGGTTCATTGTGGAATTTCAATTTCAAATGATCCGCATGGTGAGGTCCAGCGGGCACTGCAACCCCCGGGGATTCAGCTGGAGAGGCTGACGAGCTGTGGCAGACGTCACTACAACTTTAAACACCAATAACGCAAACAGAAATCTACCAAAATAACAACACACAACGCTGCAAACCCAAACCACAAACCCAGGAAAACCTACAGAGCTTTAATAGGACTTTAAACCACTGCTCAATATGCTAAAACAAGGATATCCAAAGAAGAAACAGGGACGCTGCTTTGCGACGACATGGAAACGGCGCTAAGAAAAGCAAACAAAAGCTAAGAGGCCAGGCAGGACAACCGGGGGCCAACTCCCGGCAACTCTAAAAAGAAACAAAGCCAACTGTTAATGCCATAAATGGTAGAAAACGACACATCTTACCTGCATCATTTACTGTAGCTGATGGCAGCTGCTCAGGAGGAAGCCAAACACACCACACTGAACTGGAGCCACCACGGCCACACGGGGACACCGCAGCTTTGCCAGAGGAGAAAGGGAGATCAACAGGCCCTCAGGGGCCACAAATCAGCTACACCAGGTGCAATCGGCGGCATGTCGCACACCTGCGGGGAAACCATGGCAACAGGGACGCAGGAGAGAAACTCAGCCACCAGGCACATACCCATTAATCATGTGGCTACATAAGTTTAGATTTACTGTTAATGTGAATTCAAGAACATTACACAGTCATTTGGAGGGCTTTTATTTTGAAATGTTAGCTCAGAACTTTCTGATTTTTTCTGAAGGGTCTTCTGAGGTGGTGTTCTACCAAACTGAAGTGGAATCTTCGAGTCATAACGGGGGATTTTCCCAAGATATTAATTTGATTTCAAGTACATTATCGCGCACAATCTCGACATTTGGAGGAACTTAATGTTGTAATGCAAAATCGGGATTTTCTGAAATTGAGTGCGGGGTCTTCTAGGGCCGCGTCCTATCACCTCGAAGTGGAACCATCGAATAATAACAAAGGATTTTCCGAAAATGCAAAAAAAAAAGCTCTCCCTGTGCCGCTGCGCTTTACCGTAATGCTCCGTGTACTCAGAGCAAGTGGAAATCGAGTGGCTGCTTCAGCCAAACTGTTGGATGGCTTCACCGCGCATTTGGAGGAATCATGAGCCCCCTTCTCTTCGGACCCCGCGCCCTACCAGGTCACCTTCGTCTCTCCAGGCCTCCTGCAGAAGTCTGTGGCTGCAGGTGAAAGGCACCAGACACCCCCCCGCGTCTGTCAACGCCCCCCTCCAAAGTGCAGCTGGTGCTTCCGTCAAGTTGTCAATGATTGATACCGGCTACGACGGAAAAGGAAGTTCAAAATAAAAGCGTAAAAATAAAATACTTTAAGGTTACATCTAGATTTTTATGACTTCTGAAGAAAATAAATATAAACAAAATATACAAATAGTCATTATAACAGAGTCACAACGTCTCTATCAAGCAAAGCCAACATTGTTTCCTTTGTGTCCTAAAGCAGTTGATCATCTACTTTTGAGGAAACTTGTTGGAAGGATTGGGTATGGATCATATGGGTTTGATGAAAACAATAAATAAACCAAGTGTCATTGTGAAAATCACGTGTTCCAAGTCACCTTTCTTGAAGAGCAGCACCTGAACGAGTGTTTACTGCCCCCTCTTGGATTCAAAACGAACTTCACAAGAAAGAGTAACGTCGTTGCACCGTCATAATTTCTGTAAATTGTATGTACAAAACGCCACCATTCAACACTCGCATGTATAGATATATATAGACAACACAAAAATGTAGACCCGAAACGATGTTTTCTTTCCATTAAACAGCAGAACTCCGTAGAAAGTAGGAAGACTCATTAGAAATACTCTGCCGCCCTCTGGTGGACATAATGCGAACTACCAACTTTGACCGGCTCCACTTCTGAAAAAAAACAAACTGACACATTTGTGTTAAAGCTCTGCTTTATTACCAGAAGACTTTAAATGATTGCAGGAAAAGGCCGTTTGTCCATTTAAACATTACTGTTGGCAATAAAATGCACAACGCATTTGTTGTGTACAGACTTTTGAAGCGCAAAGTCGAATTTCACACGCAAAAAAACATCAAACATACACAAGTCTCCCCAGTCCCTTGCACAGCTGCTTTCTCTCCTATAGAGACAAGTGCTTTATTTAATGGAAAACTTGGAAGCCAGCATCGAGGCTGTGCCAGCGGTCAGAGGGATGCCATCCTCGGTCACTTGACCACTTATGAATCAGCTGCTTGTCTGTCCACACAACAACCATCTGAAGAAGATCCGGAGGTTAGGTAAACAAGAAACCGTAAGAGAACGTCGGATGTTTGGATCCACGTGGATCCATCACCCTCATGCCAGCGGTGGTAGAACAAAGCGCATCACGGGCACCGCCATACCAAGGCTTCTGTTTTATTTTATTCCCGTGTGCATGTGTGTGTGTCTGCAGAACAGGCTTCAGGTTACATCAGAAATAGCTGCCCCACCTGCTGAGGATGACGGGGTAAAAAAAAAAAAAAAGATTAAAAAAAAAGATGGCAGAACATTTGTTGCCCCCACATCTTCTTTTATAGCCAGGCTGTTGTTTTGAGGCAGGAGAAGACGACTGCAGGAAGGAGCAGCAATTATTTGGCTCAGCTAATCACATCTTTTATAGTCACATTTGACAGTTTTCCAGGGTTTTAAGGCTTTTAATAACTCAAGGAAAATCTCCGCAGACCTCCACGCTGAGAGTGTCCTTGTGGTTAATTCTGGATTCACCAAAAACGCCTCCGGCGTCTGAACTGGCCGCGGCCCGGCGTCTCATGAGCCGCTGGAAAGAAGAACCCGATGCTGCAGGGGTTTAAGTGATTTGCAGTGTCGGTGTCAGGGCTCAGGGGAGATTAGCACGCATGCTCGGAAATCTTGATTCACTGAGGTCAAGAAATTGTTGACAGCAGATGTAAGAGCAAAACGCCTGTGTAGCCGGACAAGAATGGGGTCGGGACGCGGCGCTGACCTTTAATCCACCAACATGCCCGATGTTAGCTTGATCAAACGCAGAGGCAGCGTAGACATATTTTCACATTAAAACTAAACACAGGTGATTTTTTTCCCCCAAAGAAAGATCAAAGTATCTCTATCACCCCCTTGTGGCTGACTGCAGGACAATCTGACCTCTTTCGGAGGAGGCTGGGGCTATTTCAGGACCTCAGCAAACCACTAGAGGGCAGCAAACATGTTCTGCAGCTTAAAAATGCCAACAATTATGATGGCAAACAGGGTTTTTTTCTTTATTATTTGATAATGTTTTCATCTCAACCTTTAAGGGAGGAGGTGGGATCTCTCCTGAGACGCTATCAGAGTGATGCCTCATTATTTATTATTGCCCTCTGCGGCTGTCCACCGTATCGGGGAGGAGATATTTAATGCCTGGTCCCGTGCCAGCACATTCCTGGGGCCGGGCGTTATATGCTCCCTCCACACGTCGCGGCGCTGCTCATAGTCCTCATCGGTCGCTCAGGAGACATTCGCTGGCAGGTAGGAGGTGTTTATCTCTCAGCATTAATGGTCTTTTAGCATCGATTTTGGTGGTCAGACGTGTACAAAGGATAAAGAGAGGTTCTTAGGGATGAGCGTTGGGAGGAGAAGATCAGCTCAGAGAGTATTCAGGAGAATCTTTCTCATTAAGTCCTGGACTTTCGACTCAGTTTGCCTGTTTTCGCATGCTTCTTTACACCCCTCGACCTGTTTTCCCTCATGGGTTTGTTGCTAAATCCTCTTTTACGAGGGCAGCGAGCCCGAGGAGAAACAAAGCTGCGGAACAGAACAGAACAGAACAGAAATGTAGTAGAATGGTTTGTGTTGGGGCTCATTTGTCTCCGTTTGGGGTTTCAGGAGGCTGACAGATCCGGAAACATGAACAAGGGTGAAAAGGTGAGTCCAGCGTTAATCCTCCGTGCACGGAGAGGGAGGGGCCCGCCGACCTCCGCACATGTCAGAGACCTGGCACCGCTCATCTGTCAGGGGCGTTATCAGCATCCCGGAGAGCTTTTCCTCTTGACTCCATCCTAATAATAAAGCCTTATCGCCATGCGAGCCGCGACAATCTGTCTCCCGCGCGGTGTTTCAGACATTAGACGCTACAATGGTCCGATTTAGAAAATGCGAGAGCCCCCAAACTGCAGCTCTGACTTTTCTTTCAACAGCCAAAGTCGAAGATTACGGCTTCTCGCAAGCTTTCCCTCAAGGTGAGAGATGAGTAGGAGCCTGTTGATGGCTCCTTAAAGTCCCGCTGAGGTCGAACGGACGTGTTTTCTGAGCATTTTCCGCTGCGTGTTCCTCCCGAGCAGAAGCTCCTCTTGACGAAGGCCTGCGAGGATTTGGAGCAGGAGAAGCAGGAGCGGGAGGAGGAGAAGGTGCGCTACCTTGGGGATAAGATCCCCCCACTGCAGGTGTCAGGGATGTCGATGGAGGAGCTTCAGGTAGAGCCACAGGGCGAGGGGGGTCGATGAGAGCAGCCTTGACTCCGTCTCCGCTCACTTCTCCTCAGAACCTGTGCAAGCAGCTCCACTCCAAGATCGAGGTGGTGGACGAGGAGCGGTACGACTGCGAGTCCAAAGTGAAGAAGCACAACAATGACGTAGGTGGACCCTCAAAGGCGGCTGAAGTTCCCGATGTTAGCGCAGGCGTTTCACTGTGGGGTTTCTTTTTTTTTTTTTTAACGTCAGATCCATGAACTGAAGCTAAAAATCCAGGATTTAGGAGGCAAGTTCAAGAAGCCGGCCCTGAGGAAGGTGAGGGTGTCCGCGGATGAGATGATGAGGGCCCTCCTGGGCTCCAAGCACAAAGGCTCCATGGACCTGAGGGCCAACCTCAAGTCTGTGAAGAAGGAGGACGTCAAGCAGGACAAGGTACCGAGCCCCCCCCCCCCATGTAGGTCCACTCCAGCCTTTTCCTGACTCGTCTCCTCCTCTTCCTCAGGTTCTCACCTCTGAGGTGGGCGACTGGCGGAAGAACGTGGAGGCCATGTCAGGCATGGAGGGCCGCAAGAAGATGTTCGACACAGGCGGCGCCGGGCAGTGAGGCCCCCCTGGTTCTGAAAGCGTTGGACGCAAACACCCATTTTTTGAAATGAATGCCAGCTTTTTGTTTTGTCACGCTGCATTTAGCAAATTCGAACGGATCAGAATAAACGCGGCGCTGCAGTCTGGGATGCACTTTGGCTTTTTGGGGGGGGGGCTAGTGAAGCAAGAAGCATAAGGTTACATACCTGCGGGGTTGTAAAGCGTCAGGGGAATCTGCACAACCCTTCTGGCAAATTAACGGTCCGGAGGGACAAAAGATGAGGGTTGGGGGGTAGTGTGTGTGGTGTGTGTGTGTGTGTGTGTGTGTGTGTGTGGGGGGGGGGGGGTGGGGTCCTGTTTCAGCTCTGGTTCAGCTAGGATCCCAGGCGCACACGTGCACACACGCTGGGCCGCATGCTCCGGTTCATCCAGTTGTTATTCTGAGAAGGGAATTAATACCAACAATAGCTACTCATGAGATGGTGTACAAGCTTTTATGACTGTGAGTGTACACGTGTGTGTGTGTGTGTGTGTGTGTGCGCTCTTCGTCTATATATACACTGAAGCTCGTTGCATAGGTCAGAATTCCCAGATGTGTTTTCCAGCCTTCCTCCCTGTCAACACCACTAAGTTACAGTTGCATTCACAGGCGGTGATGCTGCAGCCAATCCGGGACACTCGGAACCAGAACACTGCACCACCCCGCGGCGGCACATGGCGGCGCTCGACGCCCGCGCAGGTTGTCCAGAGCCATAAACGTGATTAAAAGTTGAGATTTAAAATGTAGGCAGCCTAGAACTTCATCGCAATACAAATTCGGTGAACTTGCCCGTCTGGCTCATTTGCTAATGATGCTAACGATTAGCATGCTAAGGGGCAATAAGAATC
>NW_026622549.1:0-6361 GCF_003711565.1 Takifugu flavidus
CATCACTTCCAGAGCTGTCCGAGTCTCTTCTCCAAGGCAGAGATCCTGCGCCGTCTCCGGCTTCTTCATGTCCAGGTTCTCCAATCTCTGTGAGCGGTGTGGAGAGTCTTTCACGCTGACCAGCAGACTTGTGCAAAACAACCATTCTGTAAGCATCTTGGAAGAACTTGGAAAATTACACGATGATATCTGCCTCAGTCTAGATCATAAAGTCTTAACTCAAACTCTATTGATGATAACGCATTGGTCTTGGACTAGTTTTTGACTATCTGTACTTTCACATTACAAATGTTACAAACGTATTTGCTCATGTTACTCACAAAATGTATTTACTCATGTTACTCACAAAATGTGTATGCTAAAGATTTCTTAACAGCTAATAAAAAAATAAATACCTCTCAAACGAGCATCCCTTCTCATTCTGTTTTCAACATGTCTGAGACACGCTTCATGGAAAAAGTGTACTATGATCCCGCGCATCCCGGTAGCCTCGGTGGTGTAGAGCGGCTCCATAAGGGGGTGCAAGAAGAAATGGGAAAGACGGTTCCTCGAGAAAATGTTAAAACATTTCTACAGGGACAGGACGCTTACACTCTACACAAACCGGCCAGGATACATTTTCCAAGAAACAGGGTTTTCGCCCCCCGCCCTTTAAACCAATTTCAAGCGGACCTGTGCGATATGCAAGCCCTGTCGGAGCATAATGACGGATATAATTATTTATTAACGGTCATAGACATATTTTCCAAAAAAGCTTACGTCAGGGCTCTGAAGAGAAAATCAGCGGCTGAGGTGGTAAAGGCGTTTGAATCCATTTTTGAGTCAAGTCAGACGCCTGAAAAAATACAAACTGATGCGGGGAAAGAATTTTTTAACAAGAGTTTTGAAGCTTTGATGAGAAAACACAATATCGTTCATTTTTCCACCGCCAGCCACCTTAAGGCCTCTGTGATTGAAAGATTTAATCGTACATTAAAAGGTAGAATGTGGAGATATTTTACAGCAAACAACACTCTGCGATACACCGACGTCTTACAAGACTTGGTGAAAAGCTATAATCACAGTTATCACAGCAGTATCAAGATGAAACCCGCTGAGGTAACCTCGGAGAACACTTTTAAAGTGTTTCAAAACTTGTACGGTAAATCTGAAAACCGACGGAAGGTTGAAACCAAGATGAATTTCAAGAAGGGGGACCTAGTTAGAATTTCAAAACTGAGAGGAGTGTTTGATAAAAAATATGAACAGAGTTTTACGAACGAGGTGTTTACGGTATCTGAACGCATCCCTCGCGACCCTCCAGTGTACAAGTTAAAAGATTACGATGGAGAACCCATCCAAGGGTCATTTTATGAGCCAGAGCTACAAAAGGTAACGATGGGGGAAGACAGACTTTTCCACGTAGAAAAGATTCTGAAGCATCGCGTCGTCAGGGGTGAAAAGCAAGTCTTTGTAAGTTGGAAAAACTGGCCGGAGAAATTCAACAGCTGGATCAAAGCCGCAGATTTAAAGAACGTATAAAAATCAACTCGCGATCGCAACGGATATCATTTCATCATGTACGGTCCGAAGGACGAGGGTTTTTTTATTACCCTACCCTCCAACGCCAGCGTCGATGTTTTTAAAGAAAACACGAGTTCCAGTTACCGCGTGGATTTGCCTCAACATATCGATTTAGAGGGAAGCTGGGAAGTAGCTTTAACGCAGATTTCATACCCGCACACCTTTTATCACCTTTATCAGGAGGATGCCTACTTTTACTGGAGGGAAAAACCTCAAGAACCGGCCACGGAGAGCGAGGTGCATCGTCAAGAGATGAGAGAATATCATATTTCAACGCCATCTCAGCCTTTAGATTCGAGATGGACGGACAATTTAGAAGAATAAAGTCTGATATTTACCTCGTCTATGACAGTCTTCTGAAAAGATTTGATTTCCAATCGGGAGGTAAAACCCACGTACTCTTCGAAGGACCCCTGGCATATTTGATGGGTATGAAATCAGGGGAATGGTTTACGTTTGACCAAAGGTATGCGTACTATCCCTGCGATTTACGAGCTGGGTTTTATCACATGTATTGTTACAGCGACGTAGTTGCACCGCAGATGGTCGGCGACGTTTATGCGCCACTTTTGAGAACGATTGATGTAAAAGGAACGTTCGGTGAAATCGTCACACAGTATTTCAATCCTGCTTACTATTTACCGGTGTCCAAAAACCACATTGAAAACATTCAGGTGGAGATAAAAACGGATCAAAACAAACCGGTAAAATTTTCATACGGCAAGACTATCGCGACTCTCCACTTTAGACCTAGAACTTGAACCCCAGGGTTTATATATTCCAATCGCCCGCGTCCTCATCATTCATTTTCAGGAGGCTGATCAGCTATCCACACACAAAGTGTTCAAGGCTAAGAGAAAAATAGAGAAAAAGAAAATGGCTCGGGTAGGTTTGAGAGAAGATCCTCACCGATTTGTACAATATTATGAGAGTCAAGTAGGGGGGAATTTGCCGGGGTTTTACGGTGCACCGGTCATGTACGGTCGGGGGATAGGATCTTTGTTTTCTAAATTATTTCGTTTCGTCAGCCCTTTGGCCAAGAAAGGTTTCGAAATAGCTAAACCTCATCTTAAAGCCGCTGCGAGTAACATCGCCTCCAACGCCGTCAAACACGTGATGGAACGGTTCGCCGGTGATCAAGAAGATGATCAAGAGATGAAGCAAGAAGGATCCGGGGGCATTATGGTGTTGTCGCGTAGGAAGAGAAGACGACCCCCCGGAGAACGCATCCCCTCGAGCTTTAATAAACAGCCGTTCGGTAAAAGGAAGAAATCAGTTGCAAAAGGCCGTCGTGTGAAGAAGAAGTCCGTCCGGAGCTCTGATATTTTTTAAGAATATCTTTTCTTTGAGAAAAAAGAAAATGGCTCTAGTACATCAGAAATCTCCAGAGTGTACTCTGGCCGAATTGGATTTATTTTCAGCACCTATGACGCAGCTGTCTATCGATGAAAAAACCTACACGGAAATTTCTCCCCTGTCAGCCATCACCGACGGGGGACCCATTGAGTTTTTCATCCCCGGAGACGGGGACCGGTATCTGGATCTGAACGACACTCTGTTGCATCTCCGTGTAAAAATCACCAACCCTAACGGATCGAACCTAGCTAATGACGCAGCGGTGGGTCTTATCAATTATCCTCTAAATACAATTTTCAGTCAATGCGACGTGACCCTGGGGGATCGACTCATCTCTCAGTCGAGCGCTACCCACCCCTATCGCTGCATGATTGAGACCCTGCTCAACTTTTCACCGGACACGCTCTCCAGTCAGTTTACCAGGGGTCTTTTTTACAAAGATACCGCCGGGTCAGTGGACTCTATCGTGCTCGTGAACGGTCCAAATAAAGGGTTAACGAGGAGAGCCGCGTCCACAGCCCGTTCCAGAGAAGTACACCTGCTCGGCCCTCTCCACGGGGACATCTTTTTCTGCGAGAGACTATTGCTCAACTCTGTCGATTTGAGAATTAAACTGACGCGAGCCAACGATGCTTTCTGCCTCATGGGGGCGCGTGACTCTGCTTTTAGCCTAAAAGTACTGGGGGCTTCCCTATTTGTTAAAAAAGTAGCCGTGTCCCCTGCAGTCAGGTTAGGTCACGCCGCCGCCTTAATGAAGGGCAACGCTCTCTACCCCCTTTCACGCGTTAATGTGAAAACTTACTCTATTCCGGCAAACTCTAGGGTTTGCAACCAGGAGAATCTGTTTCTGGGTAGCATACCAAAGTACGTGGTTCTGGGTATGGTACACCACGAGGCTTTCACAGGAAGACGAGACCTGTCGCCTTTTAATTTCAGACACTATGACATCGAATACCTGGCTCTCTGTCAGGACGGCCGGCAAGTTCCGGCTAAAGCTTTCCAACCCGATTTTAACAACGGGGTGTCCGTCAGAGAATTCTACAACATGTTCCTGGCTACCGGGAGACATCTCAAAGATTTACCCCTGAGTATCAGCCGTGATGACTTTAATGACGGCTACTCTCTGTTTGTGTTTAATCTCAATCCGAGCGACGACAACGACGCACTGTCTACCGTCTCAAACGGAAACCTCAGGCTGGAGTTGAGATTTAGAACACCCCTGCCGCACACCGCGACCCTTATCGTCTACGCCTGTTACGATTCTATTCTGGAGATCAACGCCAAGAGGCAGGTGCTGGTGGACTATTATTAAAAGATGGACAACGTTCAACTAGAGAACCTTCTGCATAGCCTGCTGGGAGATGTGTTTTGCGGGGTGTGGGCGTCCGATCAACTGCCCATGCTGAATCCCTCTTTTAGAACCCCGGCCTACTTTATCGTCAACACACATCTGGCTCACATGCCGGGGGAGCACTGGTTAGCTTTGACGCTGGAAAATGGTGGCATAGCCACCTTTTTTGATTCTTATGGATTTCCGCCGGACTTTGATCACTACCCTCCGAGCATCTTACAGTTTCTGGAAAAACGTTCTAAAAACATTGAGTACCACGACGTTCAGTTGCAGCACCACATGTCGACGGTCTGCGGACAACATTGCATCTATTACCTCTGTCACCGCGCGTGCGGGCTATCTTTTGATCAAGTACTGTCTTTGTACAATGATGATGTAATAAAGAATGACTTCATGGTGTACGACTATGTGAGGAAATATCAGCGCTGTATTAGAAATAAAATCAATGGTCCCTCCAAGCAGGGGTGTTGTTTTTTGCAATGTTTTAAAGATTTTTAAAGTTTTTGAATGAATGACTGTACGCTCGAAAAAATGTTTATAAACGCTTTATTGGTAAAAGACAAAACTTTGTGTATTACATTTATTCACGATGAAATGTTAATCCAACGCGGGGGGTCATTTGTTCGTCTTCTAGTTTTTGACGGTAGATCCGCAGGTGTTTCAGAGTCTTGAGATCCGATCGCATCCATCTTGAGGAGTCGGTATTGATTACGCGCTCGTGGGTTACTTATAGAAGACAAAGGGATGTTTAATTCTGAGAGAGTATTTAAAAAATGTGTCCATCCGGGAGGTTCAGAACCCTCTGATTTTTTCTTTTTAAAAGGAAACAAGAGTCGTTTGAATAGATCGATCATGTGAGACCCTTTTACAACGTTGCCCCGGTACACAAATTCCCCTTTTGTATTCCAAACATCGTGACGGTCGGATAATTTCTTTAAGACGTATTCGGCGTTCTTGCGATCTCGCGGTGGGAGGCTCTGCAACACGTCGTCGATGATGCTATCGGACGTCCGGACGTCCGTCCCAGAATCTGCCTCTGCCTCCGTCTTTGTCAGATTCTCTGTCAGATTCTCTGTCTGATCCTGCTTCACAAAGGTCAGATATCTTTGCAGTAACGCGTTATATTTTTTAATTTTTCATGAGAGCTCAGCCCCTGCTCGTTTAAGATGGCTCTCATCCTAGCATCCAAATCGTCCTCCGCGACATCTCTGATGGACTGGGAGGGTCGCGTCAGGCGGTTGAGTTGATGAGGGGTGACGAGAAACATTTTTTGGGCCTTTTTCAAAGTCATTTTCGTATCAATCCTCCGACGAGGTTCCCGATCAAAGGTACCACCGCTGAGAGGAGAGGTAAAAGAAATCCGCCCGTCTGCTTCTTTAGAACCTGTTGCTTCCTCTTTAAACTGGTTCTTTTATCAGCCAACAGTTATTTTTTTCTGTCTCTTCAGTTTTTTAAATTGAGAAGGAGTCAGGGGGACGTTTCCTTTTAGAAGATTTAAAGAAATCTCACACAGTGTCTGGATAAAATCCGGGGAGCTGTGAATAAGAATGTCTCTACGTTTCTTGGGTGTGGCACGGTACAGGGCCTTCAGCAGGGGTGCGTTTCTTTTTATACGCGCTGACA
The DNA here is from genome assembly GCF_003711565.1 of Takifugu flavidus. Classification (NCBI taxonomy): domain Eukaryota; kingdom Metazoa; phylum Chordata; class Actinopteri; order Tetraodontiformes; family Tetraodontidae; genus Takifugu; species Takifugu flavidus. Next base: position 5,894 of record NW_026622549.1, read on the forward strand.
TGATGATCTACGTCGACGCTCTGGGGATGTAAACGGCCGCTTGCTGGTGAGGAAGTACACCCGTCCTCAGTCTGTACGGATCTGGGCAGACAGGGGTGAGATCCACTATTAAATACCCGTGAGGGTCTTTTGTGGCGTCTTCAAAACTCTCCAAGAAAAATGTCTTTTGTGATGGAAAAATCTGATGAGCCAATATATTCATTTGTAGTTTATCCCGTGGGTTTTTAAACATGACCAAATAATTGCTGTTCAAACTGATGGTCCGACTGTGTTTACCCTGGTGAAACACGTTTTGAGTCAACATCATAACACTCATGTTTCTGTGGTGGCGATACTGTGTAAAAATCTTTACCACTTCAGGATGGTCAGAGGCTTGAAAAATAACATTGTCCAAAATAATCAAATGCTTTTGATCAGGAGGAAACAGTGTTTCATCTTCAAAAGAATCAGGCAGACCTTTGACAAATT
>NW_026622550.1:0-2611 GCF_003711565.1 Takifugu flavidus
CCATCACTTTGGTCAGGAGATACAAGTTTCTCCAAAACAGAGGTAATGCAACATGATCACCTGAAAACTCATACTCGCTCTCACATTATGACGTTTCTGACGTTTTCCCTCGTGGGAAACCATCACTTTTGGTCAGGAGAATATATTTATTTCAAAACAGAGTGAAATGCACATGATCACTGAAAACTCATGCTGCGCTCACATTATGACGTTTTTGACGTTTTCCCTCCCTCGTGGGGAACCATCACTTATGGTCAGGAATACATTTATTTCAAAACAAGGTGAATGCAACATGATCGTCTGAAAACTCATGCTGCGCAAACATTATGACGTTTTTGACGTTTTCTCGTGGGGAAACCATCACTTTTGGTCAGGAGATACAAGTTTCTCAAAACAGAGGTGAATGCAACATGATCACCTGAAAACTCATGCTGCGGTCACATTATGACGTTTTTGACGTTTTCTCGTGGGGAACCATCACTTTTGGTCAGGAGATACATTTATTTCAAAACAGAGGTGAATGCAACATGATCATCTGAAAACTCATGCTGCGCTCACGTTATGACGTTTTTGACGTTTTCCTCGTGGGGAACCATCACTTTTGGTCAGGAGATACATTTATTTCAAGACAGAGGTGAATGCAACATGATCACCTGAAACTCTGCTGCGGTCACATTATGACGTTTTTGACGTTTTCTCGTGGGGAAACCATCACTTTTGGTCAGGAGATACAGTTTCTCAAAACAGAGGTAAATGCAACATGATCAACCTGAAAACTCATGCTGCGGTCACATTATGACGTTTTTGACGTTTTCTCGTGGGGAAACCATCACTTTTGGTCAGGAGATACATTTATTTCAAAACAGAGGTGAATGCAACATGATCACCTGAAAAATCATGCTGCGCTCACATTATGACGTTTTTGACGTTTTCCTCGTGGGTAAACCATCACTTTTGGTCAGGAAATATATTTATTTCAAAACAAGGTGAATGCAACATGATCATCTGAAAACTCATGCTGCGCTCACATTATGACTTTTCTGACGTTTTCTCGTGGGGAAACCATCACTTTTGGTCAGGAAATATATTATTTCAAAACAGAGGTGAATACAACCGATCATCTGAAAACTCATGCTGCGCTCACATTATGACGTTTTTTGACGTTTTCTCGTGGGGAAACCATCACTTTTGGTCAGAAATATATTTATTTCAAAACAAAGGTGATGCAACATGATCATCTGAAAACTCATGCTGCGCTCACATTATGACATTTCTGACGTTTTCTCGTGGGGAAACCATCACTTTTGGTCAGGAGATACATTTATTTTAAAACAGAGGTGAATGCAACACGATCATCTGAAAACTCATGCTGCGCTCACATTATGACGTTTTTGACGTTTTCTCGTGGGGAAACCATCACTTTTGGTCAGGAGATACAAGTTTCTCAAAACAGAGGAAATGCAACATGATCACCTGAAAACTCATACTGCGCTCACATTATGACGTTTTGACGTTTTCTCGTGGGGAAACCATCACTTTTGGTCAGGAATATATTATTTCAAACAGAGGTGAATGCAACATGATCATCTGAAAACTCATGCTGCGCTCACATTATGACGTTTTGACGTTTTCTCGTGGGGAAACCATCACTTATGGTCAGGAAATACATTTATTTCAAAACAAAGGGAATGCAACATGATCGTCTGAAAACTCATGCTGCGCAAACATTATGACGTTTTTGACGTTTTCTCGTCTCGTGGAAACCATCACTTTTGGTCAGGAGATACTTTATTTCAAAAGAGGTGAATGCAACATGATCACCTGAAAACTCATGCTGCGCTCACATTATGACGTTTCTGACGTTTTTTCGTGGGGAAACATCACTTTTGGTCAGGAGATACAATTTCTCAAAACAGAGGTGAATGCAACATGATCACGAAAACTCATGCTGCGCTCACATATGACGTTTTTGACGTTTTCTTCGCGTGGGGAAACCATCACTTTGGGTCAGGAGATACATTTATTCTTCAAACAGGGTGAATGCAACATGATCCATCTGAAAACTCATGCTGCGGTCACATTATGACGTTTTGAGACGTTTTCTCGTGGGGAAACCATCACTTTTGGTCAGGAGATTACATTATTTCCAAAACAAGGTGAATGCAACATGACACTGAAAACTCATGCTACACACATTATGACGTTTCTGACGTTTTCTCGTGGGGAAACACACACTTTTGGTCAGGAGATACATTTCTCAAAACAGAGGTAATGCAACATGATCACCTGAAAACTCATGCTGTGCTCACATTATGACGTTTCTGACGTTTTCTCTGGGGAAACCATCACTTTTGGTCAGAAATACAAGTTTCTCAAAACAGAGGTAATGCAACATGATCACATCTGAAAACTCATGCTGCGCTCACATTATGACGTTTCTGACGTTTTCTCGTGGGGAAACCATCACTTTTGGTCAGGAGATCATTTATTTCAAAACAGAGGTAATGCAACATGATCACCTGAAAACTCATGCTGCGCTCACTTATGACGTTTTTGACGTTTTCTCGTGGGGAAACCATCACTTTTGGTCAGGAGATACATTTATTCAAAA
>NW_026622551.1:0-9152 GCF_003711565.1 Takifugu flavidus
CTTTCACTGCTGTCGTCTCGAATCAATGTTCCGCTGCGAGATGCGGCTTAATAAGCTGCGTGTGCGCAATGAGCGTGCGCGTGTTTCGGACGCACATTGCGGCTGGTCGACGGGAATGTTGTGACGGATGACCAAACTTTGTAGCGTGTTTCCTCTAACTGCGTTTTCCGCTAACCCTGAGCCAACATTTTAGAGATTGAGGAAGCACATTTTACAACTGGTTCTTTGTGGAATATGAATTTGTTATTATGGATTTATGAAATGTGTTCTGTTTTGAATGAAGCAGTCAAGAAAACGAAAGGAAACCTAAACCCATGGTGTTTTGATATTTTTGGTCCTGTACATGTGGTCAGATCAGATTAGTCTGAGCAGAATTGGGTGTTTTTTTTGCCCTTTGCTGTGTGTCATCTATTCTATTCAGCATGTTGGGTTGCTTGACTTCTGTTGGGTTGTGGCAACTTGATCATCACTTCTGAGATATTGACTCACCTTTTTCCTGAGGCTGGCTCCAATGCTGCCAACACACCTGGCCATGGATATGGTGGGACTTCTGTGATGAGTGGGGTCAGAGGTGGTGGACAAGCTCTGCTCCAAAACAAGCTTGCTAGATATGTTTGGGATCTCCTCCGCCACAACCACCAGCTGCAACTAGTAGCTGTGTGCACGCCATGCAGAGTTTTGACCTCTAGGTCAGGCTACAGATGTTTTTTCCAGCACCATCATGTGTTGGTGAGAAACATGATGCGCCTGATCAAAAAAAGCTGCTTGTAATCTGACAGACGAGCCATGATGAGATGTCAAGGTGTTGTTGAAAATGAAGATCCTCTTCTTGGAATCCTGTCTGAGATGACAGAAGATGATGCTGCATTCGACCCACTTTGATGATGATTGATGACTTATTTTGTTTGTTTTTATTTGTTGAATTTAATGTTGAGAACTGACATCTTGAAAGAATTTAGGTTTTCTCGTAAACCATAACCAGATAAAAAGATTTCATTTGTATTTGTGTGCGTCCGTCTAATGCCACCGCACCTTCTGAAACACCCAGGAGAAACATTTTTTCCACAACTGTTTTATATTTAACATGGTGTAAACTTTTAAGATGTCCCAAAACTTTTTTCCAATATATATGTGGCCTGTATGATGTACAGGGTGACATCATATAATAGATTTTGATGTGAATGAGCCGACAATACGTCATTGGACAGACCTCTGCTTGTCTTCATGCTGAGAATCATGTTCTTTAATCTTCTTTTCTGTGTCAGCAGACTGTTCCTGCTTAACCGTTTAGACTCACATTTAAAAATGAGCGAATGTGTGATGGAAGAGGAAGAGAGAGCAGAGTCCACAGTGCCCAGCTGTGTGTCCATGAAGAGCGACAGGTCCAAAGACCGCCCTTACAACTTCGGTATTGGACCTCAAGGCTCACCTTTAAAGTAAGGTTTTCTGAACCACATAACTCTGCCTTAGAACATTTCACAACCATATAAAACATCATTTTGTGGTATTAGCCTCCACTATCGTGAAAAATGAAATTCATCAGCTCTTTAAAATGAAACGGTGCACAGTCCTTTCACCATGTTGGCCTGTGGAAAACCAGTGTTGTTGGGCCGATGGACCAGCGTCCCCGTCGTTGCCGGACCACCGTTGGCCACCAGTTGGGTTTTGGGATCAAAGTGGGGGCGTTTCCTGTATCCGGTTCTCCTCACGGATCCATGACTACAACATGTTGCTGCAAGTGCAGAGACGTTTGCTCTGGAAAGAACTTTAGAGCACATTCAGTGCTGCAGGATGAGGGGCTGGAAAAGGTGCCAGTTCTTTTCTCACTGCAGGGAACAGTTAAAAAAAGCAGCTTAAACTCTGAAAACATGAAAATGATACAGAGACATCACTGATTTATTGATTCAGTTGTTATCCAGAATGGATTAGAAATGTTCCTGTTTGATAAAAATGCAGTGAATTGGGATTATTGAACTCCAACCTCTACAGATTATTTACCTTCATCACAGTCTCATCACTATTTCTGATGTTTCCTCAGGATGGACGAGGACAGAGCAGAGTCCACAGTGCCCAGCTGGGTGTCCCTGAAGAGTGACCGGTCCAAAGATGGACTAATAACCTTCAGAAGTTCAGAGGAAATGTAAGAAAACTAAAGCGTGATGATGTGTTTGTGTGGCAGCTGTTAGTCACATTAACAGCAGCAGGTTGTGAGTTTATTATTGGAGATGTTTAACACTTAAACCTCAGACAGTCATATAGTTACAGACTTAATGTGAATATTGTTGATTAGAAACAAGAATCAGGTTTAAACTGAAAGATGAATTCAGACATAAATGCTGGAACAATATTGAGTCTTGATCAGGTTCTTTCATCCTATAAATCAAAGGACTAATAGAGATGTGTTTCATAGTGAGAGGGGGGAGCACATCCTATCAAACTGGGACCAGTCAGCTCCACCAGGAGAGTCCTCTTGTTCACAATCTGGAAGAGATCTGGAGATGCTGAAATGAAGCCCAAACAAAGTAAAACTGTTCAATATGAGATTTAATTTGTGATGCCATGAATTTGGAGTTGTGTTGATGATTTATTATAGATGGAAATCATTGGTTTACTTATGTTCAGGAGGTGATCTGCAGGAGGTGATAGAAGGTCATAAGATGAGTCTGAAGAGAAGATATAAACATGTGACTGAAGGAACTCATGAAGCAGGAAGTGGAACCCTGCTGAACACGATCTACACTGAGCTCTACATCACTGAGGGACAAAGTGAGGAGGTGGACACACAACATGAGGTGAGACAGCTTGAGAGAACCTCCAAGAAGAACATCCAGGACACTCCAATCAAGTGCCAGGACATCTTCAAAGTCTTATCTGAGCAACAGAGACACATCAGAGTGGTTCTGACCAACGGTGTCGCCGGCGTTGGAAAAACCTTCTCAGTGCAGAAGTTCAGTCTGGACTGGGCAGAAGGTTTGGAGAACCAAGACATCAGTCTGGTGCTTCCGCTCTCATGGAAGGAGCTGAACTTGATCAGAGATGAGCAGCACAGTCTTCTCTCACTGCTTCATGTTTTCCATCCAACATTACAGAAGATCAGAGCAGAAGATCTGACTGTCTGGAAACTTCTGTTCATCTTTGATGGCCTGGATGAAAGCAGATTTTCACTGGGTTTCAAGAACCATCAGGTCATCTCTGATGTCACACAAGTATCTTCAGTTGACGTGCTCCTGGTGAACCTCATCCAGGGGAACCTGCTTCCCTCAGCTCTCATCTGGATCACCTCCAGACCTGCAGCAGCCTATCAGATTCCTCCCTCGTGTGTTGACAGGATCACAGAAGTACGAGGCTTCACTGACTCCCAGAAGGAGGAGTACTTCAGGAGGAGGTTCAGTGATGAAGATCTGTCCAAGAGAATCATCTCACACATCAAGGCCTCCAGGAGCCTCCACATCATGTGTCTGATCCCAGTTTTCTGCTGGATCACTGCTATAGTTCTGGAGGACATGATGACCAGAGACCAGAGAGGAGAGCTGCCCCAAACCCTGACTGACCTCTACTCACACTTCCTGAGGGTTCAGATAAAGAGGAAGAAGCAGAAGTATGGAGGAAAGCAGAGACCAGAGGAACTGACTGAGGCTGATAAAGAACTCCTTCTGAAGTTGGGTCGGCTGGCGTTTGAACATCTGGAGAAAGGAAACATCATGTTCTACTCAGAAGACCTGGAGCGATGTGGACTGGACGTCTCCGAGGTGTCGGTGTACTCAGGAGTTTGTACAGAGATCTTCAAGAGAGAGAGTGTGATCTTCCAGAAATCAGTCTACTGCTTTGTTCATCTGAGCGTTCAGGAGTTTCTGGCTGCTGTCTACATGTTCCACCGTTACACCAGGAAAGACACAGCGGTTATAAATCAGTTCCTAGAATATTCTGAACCAATCCCCTTTTCCTGGTTTGTTGGGTTGTACACAAATTACGATCCAGTCTCGTCTCTTGATGACTTCCTCAGGAGAGCACTAATGAAATCTCTCAAAAGTAAAAATGGCCACCTGGACTTGTTTGTTCGCTTTCTTCATGGTCTCTCTCTGGAGTCCAATCAGAGGATCTTGGGTGGACTGTTGGATCAGAGGAACAGCCACCCAGAAACCATCCAGAAGGTCCTCAACAACCTGAAGGAGGTGAACAGTGATGAAATCTCCCCAGACAGAAGCATCAACATCTTCCACTGTCTGATGGAGATGAAGGATCAGTCAGTCCATCAGGAGATCCAAGAGTTCCTGAAGTCAGAGAAGAAATCAGAGAGGGAACTGTCAGAGATCCACTGTTCAGCTCTGGCCTACCTGCTGCAGATGTCAGAGGAGGTTCTGGATGAGCTGGACCTGCAGAAGTACAGAACCTCAGAGGAGGGACGACGTCGCCTGATTCCAGCTGTGAGGAACTGCAGGAAGGCCAAGTAAGTAAAGATTTTTGGGGCCGGACATCGGCGTTTAAATCAAGCGAGTGGATCATGTCAGGCAGCAATACCCCCTCCAGTGGTCATTCCTTCAATTCTTTATCTCCATTGCAGCGTCCATAAATTAAAAACAACAACAATTCATCCAGAAATGTTCAACACTGGCTGGATATAAGTTCAAAGGTCAATCCAGACAAACCAACATAAGGCGGGAATAATAGGAGCCACAAGTTAACTGACTATCATGAAATTACTGTCATGTCATTAAATCACTTTTGTTTGTTTGTATACATCGTATTCTAACGACAGAAAAACACATTTTAACTAATGACACGTGACTATTTTGCTTCATTTGTTCAACGTAAAAACAGCCGGCCTCGTTGGTTTAAATGGGTGTTTTAGGTCTTTGTGGCGGTTACGTTTGGAGCCTTTATGTGACCCACAAAGTTGTTTGAGCCTTTCCACACCCGTTAGGTGGCAACTTCATCACTAGCAACAAAAGGAAAACAGGCAGATAAAACAGAAGCTGAGGGCAATCGATGCAACCAGAGACTCTGATGTCATCGATCGGATCGCTGAATTAAGACTTGACGCACGATCGTACAAATTGGATGAAATGCAAAATATCCAAAGAGCCGATAGACAGATAAAAAGATGCACGTTTCTTTAAACCATTTGCTACAATCATTTTAAATATTGAGTAATTATGAGCTGTTCTAAAATAAGACAAATGTTGAGAATAATTCAGTTGCATTTCAGATCTGATGGTCGTTCAAACTGTTGCTCTACGGTGTTGAATTTAGCTTTTCCAGGAAATGAGCTACATTTGTGTTGAGGTCGATTCTCAGATAAGTTGATGAGAAATCCCAAAGTTTGACTCACTATTTTTGTTTCATACACAACAGACTGCCTGGTAGTTTTCTTTCAACGAGTCATTGGGAAGTTGTGGCCTCAGCAATGACGTCAAACCCTTCTCATCTACGGGAGCTGATCTTAAGCTGGAACCTTAACCTGACAGATGCCGGAGTAAAGTTACTGTCTTCAGCAATGATGCATCCAAACTGCAGACTGGAGACGCTCAGGTCAGGAGGCCTCTGTTGGTCTTTTCTAAATTTCTTTACATTTTCTCCTTTTCTCTTCATTTTCTGATTTAGAAATGTGTTTTTATTTGCCCCATTTATTCCTTTTCCAGGTTGTCGCACTGCAGTTTATCAGAGATCAGCTGTGACTCTCTGGCCTCGGCGCTGAGGTCCAATCCCTCCCATCTGAGGGTTCTGGAGCTGAGTGGGAACCAGCTGGAGGATTCAGCAGTGAAGCTGCTCTGTGGTGCTCTCCAGGATCCTCTCTGTGAGCTGGAGACTCTCAGGTCAGTCAGAGATGATCCAGTACTTTCCCAGGTGTAACTAGTTAGACAATAAATGTTCACATGTTTGATCTTTGTTATAAACGTAGTGTTACAGTTCTCAGAAAAAAGACCACACAGGACAGATTTGCAGTATTAAATTGGTTGTGGAAATCTGTCCCATGTGAGGATGGTCATCAATGACTAGAAAGGAAGTATCAGTTGTAGATTTGTCTTGTTTTATTTTAGGCTGGCCACAAAACCGCCCAAACATTCAGACCAATCAAAAATGGTTCTTCCTGTCTTTTAAAGATCAGAAGGAAAACTAGAAACCCCAAAAAGAAAGCTGCTGCAGTGTGCCATGCCCCTTCTCTACTGAGAAAAGCCATCCCAAAAAAGAGAAAAGCCCAAGTGTGAAGTGAGCACCCTGTTAAACCTTGGTACCGAAAGCCTGCAATCATTCTCATCTTAGGTGGCTTCATTCCAGCCAGAAGCCCAAACCTGCCTCCCTCTTAAAGGGGCAGCAGGTCAGTCCAACCACAGAAACCTTCATGAAGATCTGAAGCTTTCAGCATCCACAATTGTTGCACCTCACTTCCATTGGAGTCCAAATCAGAAGTCAACAAGTTGATTCTACACCGATTCTACACAATGCAACCATTTTAAAAAGGTTTCCATCCATCAGTTTTCACACATTTTTAGATAAATCTGTTTGTTCATCGCCTCCTTCTGTTGTAATGGTCATTAAAGAAAATGACCTTATTGGAGTTTTTCTCCTCACAAATATGACTTTCTATGAACGATGCAATAAATGGAGCTGCAATCTAAGACAATATGGAAGTATGTGTATATAATAGTAGTGGAAGTAGCTCCTAAAATAATACATTTGCTCTTCTCATCGAATCTCTCTATGTTATTAAAGAAAAACCTGCTCTTAGTCAACAACATCTAAGAGATCAACCAAAAATCCTAATTTTCTACAATCTAATATAAAACAGTAGAGAAGACTCTTTCTGCAGAGACACTGGTGGCAGGAATGCAGAAGTATCACCTGCTCAACTTGGAAGGTGGAGCAGAAACCACCAGCTGAGAAGGTCCTCAGCGAGAGGAAGTGGTGGAGAACCATGAAACTTGCTAAGCTCCACCTCAGCTCCAGAGACGGGCTGAGCTGGAGCTGTGGCACCAGGTATCGCCCAGAAGAGCCTCCAACAAACAAGCTCTTCTCTTGGGAGGAGAGGGCTTTGAATCTCAGCTCAGTGTGCTTGTCTCTAGTAGGTGGCAGCTGCACCTTTTCCTGAGGTCCTTGTTGATGCCCTGAGGGGAATTGATGCTCCTGCAATGTTTTCTGGCAGCATTGAGCTTGCAGTGGGGCAATCAAACACACTGTGGGGTGGCTCTCTTTCCTTCTCTCATCTGGAGAACAAGTGACACCAGCTGCCAATCATTGTTGGAGAAATGTGCAGTCAGGGGAACTCTGCGTCCAGACTATAGCCACCCTTCCAGCATCCAGCAGTGTCTAAAACCTTTGATTTGGTTTCACCAGAGAGTGTAGGGATTGCAGGGTCACTGCAGCATCGCCCACAAGCTGTCAGGAGTGGGTCGCTTTGTCCCAACTCCTGACAAGAGTTGAGTGCTATTGAGAAATGTGCTCTCACAAACTTGGAAGGTATTTTGACCCACACACACTTTACATACGCTGTAGATCTTGTCCAACCGCCCTGAAAGAACCCAAAATAGGAACATACGGCAGATAAGCCGGTGCAGGACCAGAGGTTTGTTGCTTGTAAGCTGTGTTTTGCTCTGGTACATGTTGATTTTTATTTGTCTTCTCTCAAAATAATTGTTATTTTAGCCTATGGGGCTGCAGGTTATCAGAGACCAGCTGTGATTCTGTGGCCTCAGCTCTGAAGTCCAACCACTCCCATCTGAGGGTTCTGGACCTGAGCCACAACACGTTGCAGGATTCAGGAGTGAAGCGGCTCTGTTCTGGACTGGAGAGTCCAAACTGTAAACTGGAGAGGCTCAGGTCAGTCTTCATTTTTCTACCTATATACCAGCTGCTAAGATGGTGAAGTGAGGCTGTTCTCAACACTGCTGTGATGCACCACATGAAAAAAATTCCTTGTAATATCGTGAATTCAGGTCTGACCCAACTAAGAACTAACGTAGGTTTAGTACTGACGCAGATAACATGCAGACCTGCACCGTATAACCTCATCCTGCATTTTTCAGATTGATTAACTGCAGTTTATCAGAGATCAGCTGTGGCTCTCTGGCCTCGGCGCTGAGGTCCAATCCCTCCCATCTCAGAGAACTGGACCTGGGTCAGAACCAGCTGCAGGATTCAGGAGTGAAGCTGCTGTCTGATCTCATAGAGAATCCACACTATGGGCTGGAGACATTGAGACAGTAGCTGGTTGAAGCCAGTCAACTCCCGCTCATCTGCTGCATCACTCACTGACCACTGGTGAAGAGCATCTGTGGAAACATCTGCCGTCTACTCCCTCCATAGAAGAAAAATTCAGTTTTTAAAAAGCGCTGGTGGACTTTCAGGAGATCAGTCGATGGTCGACAAAGCAGAAGCAGCTTCGCCTTGAAGTTAAATTAGTTCCTGGTATCACACAATGCATCTTTATAAAGTTCTAAATGGCTCCTCGGCCACTCTTAGAAGCATGGAAACATTCTTTTAATTGTCTCTTCAAATGTCTGTATTATACGTTACTATTTTACATCATGCCTTCAGAATCTTTAGGGTTTAGTATTTACTGTCTCTGTGACATGGAGCATTGGAATATTTCAGCTGCAGCCAGCAAAAACCCATCAGAATGACGGCTATCGGTGGGAACCGCAGCTCATTTGACTTTAGTCAGTCTGTTCAATGTTATAGGATTTATTGCAATCTAATAAAAACTATGAATAAATGTGGGAAATAGGAAATAAAAAGAAGCAAAATGACCAAATAAATCTCCCATGAATACTGTAAATTTAAAGATGTCAAGAATGGAATATCAGCTTAAATGGAATCAAACATAAAGTGAAAAGGCCTCCTTTAAGTTTACTGCAAAAATAAACACTAAATCAAGAGCGACACGCCCCAAAAACGTCTCATTCTCTCTTCTGTCTCCACTCATTCTTTTATATTCTCTTAAGATAATGGGGACGGGGTCGTGTGATAACAAAACAACCTAATTGGGGACTATATTTTTGTTGCAAGACCTTTGGCTCTTCAGAAGTTTCTATGTTGGCTTCCACAGATTGTGCATCCACTAGAAACTCAGTGTTTTTGAGGAACTACCAGGAGTGGCTGGAGTGGAGGCCAATGACGCTATAGCTACATATAGGTACATATAGATCACCGTTATC
>NW_026622552.1:5000-6849 GCF_003711565.1 Takifugu flavidus
GACGACACTGTGGGCGTGACCTCGACCTCTGACCTCACCGGGGCTCCTGCGGGCTGTGTCTCGGCTCGCTCCCCCCCCCAACATCTGCCCCCCCCCCCCCCCCCCCCCCCCCCCCGTCTGCTGTTCTGTTGATGTTGCTGCGTCTTGACCTCTGTGACCTTCAGCTCAGGTGGAAACTGCAGAATGTGGGCGGGGCTTTCACGGGTGCCCTGCTCACCTGTGATGTGTGAGCTGTTGCACCTTTACCTGGAACACGACGGTGAGGTGAACGAGGAGGGGGTGTGGAAATTAGACTGCTCTGTTACCATGGAGACCAGCCGACTGATGCTGGAGGTGTCCAATCAGCTTTGATCATGGTTGTGTTGACTTTGCTATAGAGTTGGGACCATTTTAGCTTCGTTGTGATGGCGAAAGATCGATGTGGTGTGTGTGTGTGTGTGTGTATGTGTGTGTGTGTGGGTCGACGTGTGTGTGTGTGGGTCGATTTGTGTGTGGGTCGAGGTGTGTGTGGTGTTGACGTGTGTTTGTGGGTCGAGGAGGTGTGTGTGGTAAGGTCAAGGTGTGTGTGTGTGTGGGTCGATGTGGTGTGGGTCGACGTGTGTGTGTGGGTCGAGGTGTGTGTGTGTGTTGAGACGTGTGTGTGTGTGTGGGTCGACGTGTGTGTGTGGGTCGATATGTGTGTGTGGGTCGAGGTGTGTTGGTCGACGTATGTCTGTGTGGGTCGAGGTGTGTGTGTGTGTCGACGTGTGTGTGTGTGTGTGTGTGGGTCGATGGTCACGATTCACTCCTGAAGGTTCTGATGATGTGGGAGGAGGAAGAGGTGGAACCAGATTTATATCAGATAAATCTGAAAGTCGGAGGAAGCTGAAGGGAAGTTTCCGGAACTTGGAAGGAAGGAAGATCTGTAATTAAGAGAAATATAGACGTGAAGGAATCACCCCTTCATCCTTTGATGTGTGTGAAATCAGCTTTTATTCAGCTTGTTCTCCAGCACTTTCGGGGGTGTCTCCCACCTGGACACCAGATGGCGCTATTTGACTTTACCATAAACAAGAAACTCAGATATTTTGGTTTATTGTTGGTACTGGCTGAAGTGGTCATTTCTCGGTGGATTTCCAGCCTCGAATTTAGCTGCTTTCAATGTTTGCACAAAGCAAAATTTGTCATTATCAAGTGTTGATCCATAATAATATGAGGGACAACAAACAAAACGGGTCTTCTGAGATTTATGATCAGATTTGTGTTCTTGGGAGCTCAAATGAGCTTTTTGGGTTGTTGAATAGCTCCATTTTAAAAAGTTATATGGTTTATGTAACATCCCATTATACAGCATACAGTGTTCTATTTGGGGATTTTATATCAATGTGAGGACAGCGTGATTGCCGTCGCTTGCATGAGATAACTGTCAATGCAGCTTATAACCACGTGGTGGCGCTATTTCATTTATGTTCTCTACCGCTCCGTCTCTTATCATTGCATCCTCTTACTTTCCCCTTCGTCTCTCAAGTCCCTTCAAAAAGCCAAAATACATGTTTGGATGAGAACCATAACAGAGTAAAACCGTCTTCAGTCTGAAACCATTCACAACAAGCAGAAAGAGGTTGGTCTGTTTTTTTTCCCCCCATCTTAAATGCAGGGGGGGGGGGTTTACCCTCACAGACCAGGGTAATTTCCATATTGCAAAAGACAAACACAACAATTGCCCATACTCGAACCCCTGTTGGTTCAATTACCTAAAATGGAAGTCTGACTTCTGGCCTGTTAATGTCGCCAGGCATTTGTAATGTTGCATCAGACATCTTCAGATGGACGTGCCCCCCCCCCCCCCCCCCCCCCCACCTTTTTTCTG
>NW_026622553.1:0-5933 GCF_003711565.1 Takifugu flavidus
CATCTTGTGGACAACCGAAGCCATAGAAACCTCCGAAGAGCACGACTGAAGCACCGGCACTGTTTCAATCCCATGACGCTAATAAAAGTTCATTGTGTGCTCATCCAGGGGTTTTGTTCATTCATACCAAATAATGATTATATTTCCATTACAATAAAATATGCAGATACTCTAAAGATAAAGATAATGGTTTGTCATTTGTCTTATGTTTGATTTGGAATGATTTTTCACAGAAGCAGAACAGTTATTTGTCCTCACAAACTCATCAACAGCTTCATGGCGTATATATTACTACCATTAAAGCATTCTGGGTGGGTTTAAAGTTCTTTTAGAATCAGTAGCAAAGAGCAGAAAAATAAACTAAACTTCACTTAGAAAGACTATTCAACTATAACTAAAGCCAGACTATAAGAAAGTTAAATAAGACCTCTTCATTTATAATGTATAACGATGTTTTGTGCTAAAACTAAATATAAAGTCTCATTGATTCAAATCTTGATTTTTATCTCCAAACACAACTGTCAATTCTTTTCGATAATGCTCTTCGTTTACTCACCTTGTCGGTCTTCAGTCTTCCTGCTCAGTCTGAAAGGAATACTTTTAAAAACTGGTTTGTTGGGTTCCCAGTTTCTGGGACCGTTGTTGCTGGTGTCTACCTGCAGGGGGCGTGGAGGAGCCGCTCATCAGCCACAGCTGGCCCCGCAGACACACGCACCTGCGGTCTCTCTTCAATCTCCCGTTAGATTTAAGGACAGAACTCCCGTCTGCCAGCGGCGGAGTGTTTTCGTCCTCATCACCAAACCCTGACTTCTGTGGCTTGACTATTTTTGAGAGTTTTCCTCGCGGACTTGTTTTGGACTCTCTCGAGGTCTCTCCGCGTCTCTGTGAACGCGGACCGAACTGTTCTTGTTCACTTTAAAATAAAGACGCTTTTCGGACACCATTCTCCATCATTATTCAACCTGGTTAAATAAATAAGATTTATGATGCTTGACAGATTTTAAAGACTTGTAAAAGCAGCATATTTCTGCAGCCCTGGAGTCCAGGAGGAGCAGCAGAGGTCAGAATGTGTCGGAGCGCGTTTAACTATTGTCTGCAGTTCCACGTGTGTCCACCGGGTGGCGGTAAAGCACCACATGATATTTCTCCTTTTTGGAACTTCTTCAGCTGCGTTGAGCTTTAAATCTTCACCTGTCGCTCCCTTTAAGCTCTAAACTTTGCGGTTCTGTGTGTAGTTTGTTGGATTAAATATTTCTGATGAATTCTGATGAGTGAAACTGTCAATGACCAATAGAAAGTTCGTCCATTTTTCTATTGTGTCACACATTTTCATTATTTATTGTCATTTTAGGGTCTAAACTGGACCAGTTCTGTGAGCTGTTTTGCTTTTTTTGTGCACCAGATGTTCCAGGCAGGTTCCATCATCGGACACAGAGGGAGACAGGTCACGTGACAACAGTCAGCCTTTAGTTCTTTATTACAGGAGGATCTGGTTTATATACAGACACGTATCTGCAAAATACTAAAAAGTATATGAACCCAAAGTACTAAAAAGTCTACATCCACGCACACGCGTGTATTAAGTGTTTATACACACGTGTGCGCGTACGGCCACACTGTATATTCATCTAATAACTGTTAGTTTCTAAAACACCAAAGTAGAGTCACTGAGGCACGGCTTCACCTCCTTTACACCGAGGTTTCCCTGAGCAGGTGTGATGAACTGTTGCAGAAGGAAAAGCATGGAACATGTTAATAACCGGACACAACAACACTCAGGTTTATTGTCTGACGGCATCAGTGTCTCTGGTTGCATCTGTCTGAGGAGCATTGTGAAACCAGGAGCAGTGTAAATGAGGGGGGGGGGGGGGCAGTGAGTGGATGCTGCATTCATCAAACACACAATAGTCAGAAGAGAAGAAGGAAGAACAGAAGCCCGTGTTCCTCAGTGTTGGTGTGGAGACGCCTGTTTGGAGGAGCAGGAAGCAGGCTGGACTCTTCCAGCTGGCTTTAATGCCACTTCTCTTCTGAGAACCTCCCAGCAGCTTTCTCTCCACCATCTTTTTACGCTGAAGCTTTTTGATCATTTCAGGTCAGATGTTCTTGGACTGAGGTTAAACATGTTTGTTCTTGTGCTCGGAGCGAACCGACGATCCTCTAAAGTCAGGCATCCTAAAGGTGGATGTTTTCTGAGGCCTGGAGGCTTTAAAGTGGCGCTTTTACCCACTTGTCCTCGTTCTGTTGGAAACTTGATCCAAAAACCTTTTCTGGAGCTTCATGTTCTGCTTTTTTGAAGGAATGAAATGGTTTCATCAGCGCTGCCGGGGGCTGAGCAGGCTTCATGAATCTGAAGCTCTGAGATCCTTTAAAGATCTCCTGGAATCAGCAGATGGGGGTTTGATCAAAAACTGTAAGAATCAGTCAAGCTATCAAATCTTGACTCAGCCCAAGCGTGAACCAGTCCATCCAGAGCTGATTATGGCTCAGCCAGGAGGAAAGCACGGCCTGGGGGGGTTCATATGGAGCAGGCACACTCTGGCTCTATTGCTACTGAAAACAGCCCTTCAGCACAGCAGCCTGGAATACAGTTCTGGAGAACACCTGTTCCCAGCAGAACCTGTTTAAAACGGGACCAGTAAAGATGCCCGGCGTGACCACGACCACGGGGAGGGGGGGGGGCAGAGACAGGCGGTAACGCCGCTGCCCACCGATTCACCTGGAAACAACAAAAACCCCAGCAGCTTGGACCCAATATGGCAGCGTGTTCCTCAAAAACGCTCCTCAAACTCTCCCCACAGCTTCATTGCTAAACAGGATTTGGGTTTTTTTGTCCGTGCTAAATGGAAAGTGTTTGTCCTTTGGTGGTCCAACAGGACCACGATTTGGATGGATGATTTGATGTTATTGAGAATAAAAACAGCTGAAAATGGAAGCAGAGATGTTTCAGAGCACCAGAGTTCAGAAAGAGTTTCTAATCAAACACCGCCTGTTCGGAATGATGAATGGATGAATTTTTATTTAATTTAGACTAATTTAGACTAATTTTAACATCCTTTATGCCAGTTCCATAGAGCGTGCACGCACACACACACACTAGCAAAGATGATATCCAAACAGCCGAATAAATGGGAGTCAAAAGAAATCATTTAAAGCTCATATGTCAGAGTCAAGGTCGAGGGTTTTCTATGGCCCCCGGGATGATATTGATTTATTATTAGAACCGGCCCACAGGCCGCAGATGGTTTACACAGGCCAATACTACATTTCCCACAATGCAACGGTGACAGTCTGAGCGGGAGGTGGCTTCATTTAATTATTTATCAGTAGTCATTAGCATAACAGCAAAAGTTAACTTTCAGAAACTCCCCGCGTTATATGTGTCAACTCCCCTCGTTATATGTGTCAACTCCCCTCGTTATATATGTCAACTCCCCTCGTTATACGTGTCAACTCCCCTCGTTATATATGTCAACTCCCCTTGTTATATATGTCAACTCCCCTCGTTATATATGTCAACTCCCCTCGTTATACGTGTCAACTCCCCTCGTTATATGTGTCAACTCCCCTCGTTATATATGTCAACTCCCCACGTTATATATGTCGACTCCCCTTGTTATATATGTCGACTCCCCTCGTTATATGTGTCAACTCCCCTCGTTATATGTGTCGACTCCCCTCGTTATATGTGTCAACTCCCCTCGTTATATATGTCAACTTGCTCTTCATCTTCTCCACCATCATCTCCCTCTTTTAGTTGGCTGCACAGGTGAAGGTTACAGGTGTCTGACGAGCGCTCCTCTGGGGGGGCGTATAGCTCCCAGACCACGCCGTGCTATTAGCAGTATAATGCTAACGTGTCGTAAAAAGGGCTTAATAACAGGGCTGGGGGTAATTGAAGGACACACTGCCCGGCAGCACCAGGAAAAGCAAATGTCTGTACGATCTTCCCAGTCCTCAATATGGGTGCGAGCAGACTGCTGCTAGGCATTGTGGGTACTGGGCGAGAAGGCCAGGGGGTTAAAAGACGTGATTATCCTTATTAAGGTTGGACAGGGGCCAGAAACTTGAATTTCTGTGGCGAGATGAAAGTGAGTCTGTTTTTCTATTTCCATCGTGAGGTGAGCGTTCTGGCCGGTTACTGTGAAAACTTGCACGCTCACATGCACGCTCACACGGAGCCACGCTGACACTCTCAACATCTGTTGGAGAGAGATCCATTGGTTTCCCGCTCCTCGGCTATAACCTCTACTGACCTGTGGCAACATTTAAACCCACAGTTTAAATATTTGCTCGGTAAATAAGTGACCCTGATTTGAAAGTTGCTGTGGAAATGTCACGTGTGCGCTTACTGCCCCCTAGTGGCGGCCTGAGGCACTGAGCAGTACCTTGGTATTTATATCTCAGAGTGAGACTTTAATGTGTGTGTGTGTGTGTGCGTGTGTGTGTGTGTGATGGTTTAGGCTCGCATGGCTTTGGACAAAGGAGCCCAAGCTGTCATCTTCGACGTCAGCGATGATGCCGACGCTGCCGCTGAGGTGAGTGTGGAGGGTTGGCCGGAAGCACCTCTGGAGCAGAGCTCTGAACAGAAGCATCACATCCGTGTCTGTCTGTGGTCCTCCTCTTGGTTCCGACACCATCCACGGGGCCCAGCTGCGGGAGGCCGACTCCCTCCCCCGGCCCGTCGTGATGGTGGAGTCTGACGATGCGGAGGAGCTGATGGCTCTGGTCAACAAGAACGAGGAGGCCGTCGTTCGGATCGAGATCATGGTGAATCCACCACGATGGGTAATTAGAAAGCAAACGCGTCACCTGTGTGTTCCCGTGCTGTGTATGGCCACTGTACTTCTCCACTTGCCTTTGTAGCCGCACTACGACATGGGCATCGTCCTCACCATCGTCCTGGCCGTCCTCACCATTGTCCTCATCTTCGCTCTACGTTACAAGTGCAGGTCCAGCAGAACCTGGGTGAGTCCAAGTCACATTCCTTTGCACCATCAGTCCACCCGGAGTTATTAGATGGATCCGGTCAAAGTGTTCTGCCCTGTGGGTTCAGGACTCGGTTCACCAACAGACCAGGCAGGCCATCAGCCGCCTGGAGACTAAAACCTACAACTCTCAGGGCTGCTCAGGCCCCCATCACCAGCGGGCCCCCTGGGGGTCCGCCAGCAGCTCCAACTCAAGTCCGGTCTGCGCTATCTGCCTGGAGGAGTTCCAGGACGGCCAGGTGAGAGAGGTGATGCTGTTACAATCCCAGTTATGTTGTTTAGTTTGCTTTTACTGTGCGCTCTGCGCACCTTTGCGCGTTTGGTTCCGTTTTGTCCCGCCCCCGTGTTTTGTGTTTCTCTGTTTCAATAGGTGCTGCGCCATGGTCTGTGATTGGCTGGTTCGAGATTGGCGTCCTTTTAAAAACCTTGGGGTGCCACCCAACGAATCCTTCTTGCTCCGTTTTCGTCCTGTTCCGTGACTTGCCACGTCAGCGCTACCAGTTCCCACTTCGTTTTGTGACCCGCAGCCCGTCGGTTGCAGTTCGCCTGCTTCTGTGGAGAAGCCACTTTCGTCTATTTTTGGAATGTTTGCCATGCAACGTGCCTTTAACCATTGATTAGACCTATATACTTTAGGTGCTCACTTATTTTTTGTATTACTCCCCACCTTTTGCCATTAAATCTATATTTCACTTATTGTACTGGCGTTATTCCTCGTGCCACCTTCACTTTTCCCTGGTTCACAATTCCATACCCTAGACTGGAACGTGACAATGCTAGACTAAAGCCCCTGTAGATGCTCCTGTCTTCACCTCTCTCCTTGTTGTGCCAGCACTTGAGGATTATATCGTGCGCTCATGAGTTCCATAAAGACTGCGTGGACCCCTGGCTGCTGCAGCACCGCACCTGCCCCCTCTGCATGCACAACATCATGGGTGTGTTCCTTTG
>NW_026622554.1:0-7372 GCF_003711565.1 Takifugu flavidus
GCTGAGTGGGAGTTGGTTTTGGGCTCCTGTTGGTCTGGACTCGAGAACCGACCAGGCTGCTTCATTATCGCTCATCTGGCGAGATAAGGCTCGCGTGTTATCACGCGTGACATCAGCCGCACGTTGATGGTCGAAGGTTCGAACAGTTATTTGTTGTCTCGTGTGTTCGGGTGCTGTTTTTAGGGAGGAGTCGGTGCTCTGCCAGTGTGGACCAGCCTTCACAGACCGAGATCAGGCTCCGCCAGGCAGCTCCAGAGGGACGCAGACGAGCCAAGATGTACCAGAGTCTGGCCTTGTCCAACCAGCCCCCCTACTCACATGACACTGGGACTTACATCCACCCCTCGGCCAGCTCTCCAGTCTACGTCCCCCCCACCCGGGTCCCGGCCATGCTGCCCTACCTGCAGCCCTGCGAGTCTCCGCATCAGTCCCACGGCGTCGGCGGGCACCACACCTGGGCCCAGGCGGGCGCGGACGGGCCTTTCTCACCCAGCAGCCCTCATCCTCCGCACGGCTTCTCATACTCTCACAGCCCGCCGGTCAGCAGCACCACGGGCCGCGACGCGGCCTACCAGAGCCAACTGGTTCTTGGAAACGGCGCACGGACGGACCAGTATGGGGGCGCGCTGGTGCGCACGGTCGGCGGCTCGTATTCCAGCCCGTACGCCTACATGAGTCCGGAGATGGCGACGTCCTCCTGGACGCCCGGGCCGTTCGAGAGCGGAGTGATCAGCCTGCAGGGGCGGCACGGAGGCCTGTCGGGGAGACGCTCCAGTCTGGGTAAGCGGAGGCCCGACCGCCGGTTCAGGGTCGGAAAAGGGATTTTTACATTTCTCTGATGTTCAAGAGTGTTTTTTGTGCTGCTAAATGTTATTTTAATTTAAACGCATTTTAATTCCAAATCCGAAATCGCTTTGTGCTGTAGTTTGAGTTATTTATTTGCATGTTTGATCCGTTAATCGGATCACGCTCTCCCGCCTCTGGAGGCCGATCCGACTCACAAACTCCAAAATTCAACAGCCAGTAAATTAATTTAACGGAACAAGTTGAATGACTTTAGAGCCGAACATTCAAATTCAAACAGCCGATCAATAATTGATGTCATTTCTTTATATATTTCATTTGATTTTATATTTATAGTTCGTTTAAAATCATCTAAAATAATCCAAGCCCGAGTTCCAGAAAGAGAATAAATGAAAGACGAACTTTAAGCTCTTTAAAACACACAAAGTTTCGATCGGCTTCTATCGGATCCATCGAGCGTCTGATGAAGAAACGTGATTAATCATCTGTAATTTGATGTAATTTGATGTAATTTGATGTAATTTGATGTAATTTGATGTAATTTGATGACGGAGCCATTTAACACCCAAATGTGTCACCTCGTCGTTGTCACCAGCTCATTTCGGTGACGTTTTACTGACGGTTTTAATCAAATTTCTGTTGGCGGTTCAGATCTGATGGAGGACGTTTGCACGGAGGGTCGCGAGTGCGTGAACTGCGGGTCGGTGTCCACGCCGCTGTGGCGCAGAGACGGAACCGGACACTACCTGTGTAACGCCTGCGGCCTTTACCACAAGATGAACGGCATCAACAGGCCGCTGATCAAACCGCAGAAACGGCTGGTGAGACTCGTCTGCCTGTCTGTCTGTCTGTCTGTCTGCCTGCCTGCCTGTCTGCCTGCCTGTCTGCCTGTCTGCCTGCCTGTCTCTCTGCCTGCCTGTCTGCCTGTCTGCCTGCCTGTCTCTCTGCCTGTCTCTCTGCCTGCCTGCCTGTCTGCCTGCCTCCCTGCCTGCCTGTCTGACTGCCTGCCTGCCTGTCTGCCTGCCTGCCTGCCTGTCTGCCTGCCTCCCTGCCTGCCTGTCTGACTGCCTGCCTGCCTGCCTGTCTGCCTGTCTCTCTGCCTGCCTGCCTCCCTGCCTGTCTGCCTGTCTGCCTGCCTGCCTCCCTGCCTGCCTGCCTGTCTGCCTGCCTGTCTGTCTGCCTGCCTGCCTGCCTCCCTGTCTGCCTGCCTGCCTCCCTGCCTGTCTGCCTGTCTGCCTGTCTGCCTGCCTCCCTGCCTGCCTGCTGCCTGTCTGTCTGTCTGCCTGCCTGTCTGTCTGTCTGCCTGCCTGCCTATCTGCCTGTCTGACTGCCTGTCTGTCTGCCTGCCTGTCTGTCTGTCCGTCTCTCCAGAGTTAATTACATTGTCTCCTTTCCTGGTGCTGATACTGACTCATCACAGATCAGGGGTCCTCCTACAGATCCAGGATCAGGATTCTGGTGCTCCAAAAAACCAGCATGACTTCTATTTTTGCCAGATATCAGATCAGTTTGCAGCGTTCAGGCACAATGAGCGCGTGAGGGACAGGAAGTGGGGTGGGAAGAGCAAGTAAACGCGTTCAGAACTCCCGTCTTTAGGATGGATCGTTGTCAAGGGAGCCGCACAACAAATAATCTGTCAATTCCACAATATATATATAATATAAATTTATGCGGCGTCCTGCGGCGGCGGCGCGGCCGTCCTGCGGCGCCCCCTCAGGCTCCCCCTGTGTGTCCCACCTTGACCGCCTTCTTCTCGTGCCTCGGCAGCACAACACGTCTCGCCGCGCCGGCCTCTGTTGCACCAACTGCCACACCAGCACCACCACGCTGTGGAGGCGCAACGCTGAGGGGGAGCCAGTGTGTAACGCCTGCGGCCTGTACATGAAACTGCACGGGGTAGGTGTGTGTGTGGTGTGTGTGTGTGTGTGTGTGTGTGTGGGTGGGTGGGTCGGTGTCACAGCAGTGGTCACTGGTGGTTGCCATGGTGAGGCAGCCTGGGGTGTATCTCAGATGTTTGTTGTCCTTCAGGTCCCCAGACCTCTGGCCATGAAGAAAGAGAGCATTCAGACCAGGAAGCGCAAACCAAAGTTGCCCCGGGGTAAAAGTGCCACAGGTGGGTGCATGGCCACAGTCTTTGATCATGATTTGGGATCCGTCAGACGTTTGGGAACATTGGGATTTGGGAAGAGTCTGAATTCTCTCCAGTCTTTATGCTTGTGACTGCAGTCCTGTCAGCAGGGGGTGGTTGGGTTCAGGGTGGGCTGGAGTTAGGGGATTTGTCCATTACCCTGTTGGACAAACATGGACGTCCAGTCCAACGTCCAACAAGTCGATGCATATTGAATTCTACAGACTGCAGAATCCCCCCTGGTGGGCAGCTGCAGTCAGGTGTTTAGCTTTGAGAAGGAAGGTGTCAAACATGGACTTGTACCGCAGCCTGAAGCGAGAAGGCTCCAGTCTTTCTTCTCACATGGTTGGTTAACGTTTCTGGTCAGGTTCCACCATCTCTGAGAACAGTTCCCCGACCTCGTTGTCAGCCTCAGAACACGCCTCCACCATTAAGAGTGAACCCAACATGGCGCCTTCACCGTACGCGGGACAGACGGTCACATCTGCCACTCAGGTAGAGCTCAGTCAGTCAGACGATGCACAGATGTGGACTGATGTTTATGTTCCTGTGTGATGTAAACGCTTCAGGTGTTCACGTCTCTCTCCTGCCTGCAGACAGCTTCTCCGTTGGACAGGATAGGACAGCTGGACATTAAGTACGAGGACTATCCCTTCACACCGACCTCCATGACCTCGCCACACTCCTGGTGTGCTCTTTCCCAAGCATGAAGAGCCTGGACCCATCCAGGACTGCGTCACAGAACCCGACCTCAGCTCTGAAGTGGAGGCCATCCTGGAATCTTCTGGGTGGACATTGAAGCCAAACTGGATTGACGAGCAGCGAGACTGGGGCAATGGTGCTGGCGTGCCTCTGTTCTGGTCCACAGACCAAAGAACATGGAAGAACTGTGAGGGTGGACTTCGGTGGCAACAAGCCTCACCACCCCGAGAAGATCAAAGAAAGAGAAGTCTTTATTTTTGGATGAGACCGAGACGATGACCCAGATCCGTCTGATTTCAGGCTGGTTCTTAAGGATCCGCTCTGACGCTCACGGACAGAGAACGTGGACAGAAACTGCTGTTTTATGGCCTCTTGTCTCATTACCAACATGTAGATGATCAACTTTTATGGCCACATTATTTATGTTGAGATAAGGACAGTTAAAAGTGATGGTGGACAATAAAAGCTGGCTGTTGTTGGAAGGTATGTTGTCAGTGACACGACTGACTGCTTTTTACAGCACAAACAGCATCATAGACCATCCAAACTTTAGCATCTAAATATTTTACATCTGTGTTTCAGAACCAGGACTTCATCCCTCAGAGCTCTATAGACGGGATAATGAATGTATATTAATTTGAGACGCTCGGTGATCTGATTAAACGGATCCTCAATTTTATCCAGTTCACATTAAATCTGATGAGACTCGTTTGTCTTTGATCCCTGATACTGTTCGATCCGTTTTACCCAGATCAAGATTCAGAGCCTTTACGCTCTTTTTTACACTCTTTTTTATGCTCTTTCTTGCACTCTTTTTTACACTCTTTTTTACACTCTTTTTTACACTCTTTTTTACACTCTTTCTTCGGTCTTTACATATGAGAGTTTCTGTTATTAAATGCAGATTTACACACACAATTATTATTTTTATGTGTTTATGTGTGAACGATTATTGAATGCGTGTGTGTTAGATGTGTGTGTGTGTGTTGGTTGTGTGTGTGTGTGTGAGTGAGAGAGAGAGAGTTAGCTCTGTGTGTGTTGGCTCTGTGTGAATGTGTGATGGCTGTGTGTGTGTTGGTGTGTGTGTGTGTGTGTGTTGGGTGTGTGTGTGTGTTGGGTGTGTCCTCCTAACCGTTAATGAGACAACAGCATCGATCAAAGTTCCTGTTCCAGCTCCACTTTATGGTTCAGGTTCAAGTCGGCAACGCTGCTGCTTTACTGCCGCCATGGCGACGACCAGGCAGCGATGATGCGGCTTTATTACTGGAGGCTGTGATGTTGACGTCTTATCTGCTTGGGACACACACACACGCACACACACACTCACACACACACACACACACACACACACACACACGCACACACCACACCACACACACACACACTCACACACACACACACACACACACGCACACACACACACACACACATTCACACACACACGCACACACACTCACTCACACACACACACGCACACACACACGCACACACACACACACACACACCACACACACACACTCACACACACACACACACACACACACACGCACGCACACACACACACACCACACACACACCACACACACACCACGCACACACACACACACACACACACACACACACAGTACATCAGACATGATATCTCCTCCAATCACGAAGCCCCTCAGAAAAGGGGCGGATCCATTTTGTTATAACGCGTTGCTTTGATTTTTCCCATCCGTCTGCTGACATCATCGCAGGTGTGGGTGACCTTTGGGCAGGTCAGCAGTCACATACACACCTGAGTTGAGGTAGGATGGAAATATCGGGGTTTGTGTCATCATTACAATCACAACGTGTAGTAAACGATTATTATGGGGTGTGTTTGCTGCTACGTGCACGTCTGCCTCCCTGGTCACGTGTACTTTGGCTGGAGCTGTGGCTCTTTTTGACCTTTGCCCCGCGAACGAAGTGTCCTTCAACCATTCACTCTTCCGGTTATTTATCAGTTTATTGTGAAAAAGTCAAGCCTTGATCAAGAAAAGACCACATTGTTTTGATTGGTTATTACATGTTGTTATTACAGGTCATGCATGTAATAATGACTGGTTCCTCATTAATAACTGATATCGTTGTGCTCAGGTCCGGTCATGTTAGCGTTAGCGTGAAGGTGGAAACAGATGACCGGACTTTTAGGGATTTATGTTTATGTTATGTTAAGTTTTTGACCAATCGAGTCTCTTTTTTTGAAGTTCACTGTCACTGACACACACATTTGTACTCCTATGTTTGTGAGGATGTTCAAACATAATTTATCTGTAGCTGCTAACCTTAAAATAAACCCTAGCGTCTGAACCCTCAAACACACCTGTGAAGGTATGCGGACGAGGCCAAATGTCCTCACAATGCCTGTAGAATGCGTGTGTACCGTGCAGAAGGACACACAGATTGTTTCAGTCCCTCAGGATGAAGAATAGGACCTTGGGGTAAATGGGCGAGGACAGCTGGCGGAAACTTTTGATTTAGAGGCCGAAAATTGCGAGAATAAATGTGTCCGACATCCCAGCATCGAGTCAGTCGGCCACAGGAACACAAAGGCAGCCCGGCAGGCTTGAGTCCACAGAGGAGAACATCCTGTTTGGTCACAGTAGATGAAGTGGGAGCGCTGGGAAAAGCTGCGCCGCTCTGGAGAAAAACATTCCCCTATCGCTCATGTTGTTGCTGGACTGAGGCCTTTTCCCAGCGGATCAGGAACCAAGCTGGAACCCAAGCTCAGGGTTCACAAATGTTGTGTAGCAGCTCCAGCAGACTCTAACCTGGCTGCAGCCTTGGCTGGGGTCTGGCCTCAGCCTTGATGCTCTCAGAGATCAATCAAATCAAGGTTTCTTTATCAGCAGTTTGTCAGCTCAGATGAATGGACCAGACGAGTTCAGCTCACTATAGCAACGTCCACGTGTGTGGGCCAGCGGAAGAACCCTGCAGGGCTGCTCCTCGCCCTACGCTTCTCTTACAGAAGACCTGGACCACCTGGACCTTCTCCATGAGCTGTGTGTTAGTCCAGCTCCAGGAGGAAGAACCTTCAGAACATGACTGTACAGAGCATGGTCAGAGATGATGGACATCTTCACAGGGTCAACAAGCTTCTCTTGATTGGAATGATCGATACATTACTGAGACATTGCTGATCATGAAGCTCATGCTCCACCCTCAACATCTCCACCTCTAATCTGAGGGCAGCAGCTTGTTGGCAGGACACCGTGAACCTCCACAGCTTCATTCAGGTCTTTATCTAGAGTCAACACGACCCACCAGCTCAGGACAGGCTGCAAACGAGCCGTTTCTGTGTTCCAGGTTCCCGTCTGATGACCTTTTTCCTCAAACATTTCTGTGAACGGACTGAAAGGAGCTGCAGGCAGATGTGTATTTCTGTCTGCTGAGCAGCGGCCATGAATCACCTGCTGGTATTATTAGTCCAGCTTGGCTCAGAAGCAGCAGAGGCCTAAAATAAGACCCAAAACAACAGCGTGATGGATGAGACGGAGACACCCGAGAACGATGACTTCCGTGACCCTGAGTCTGATTGTTGAGGACAAAACGTTACAGGAAGTGTGGAAGCAGGAAATCAGGAGAGAACGCTTCCTGAAGGTCCCCCAGAGCTGTGGAGCAGCAGGTCCACGTACTCCGACAGGTTCTACAGCGTTCTGCTTGTTTCCTCCAGAAAGATCTTCTCAGTACCAGAACCCTTCTGCAGCCACATCC
>NW_026622556.1:0-5703 GCF_003711565.1 Takifugu flavidus
ACCAACCCCTACCGTAACCCTGCTCCAGTGGAGGATGGTACTAACCCCTAGCCTAACCCTGCTCCAGTGGAGTATGGTACTAACCCCTAGCCTAACCCTGCTCCAGTGGAGGATGGTACTAACCCCTAGCCTAACCCTGCTCCAGTGGAGGATGGTACTAACCCCTAGCCTAACCCTGCTCCAGTGGAGGATGGTACTAACCCCTAGCCTAACCCTGCTCCAGGGAGTATGGTACTAACCCCTAGCCTAACCCCTCTTTTCGTGCTTGCTGGCTGCTGAAATCAGAAGTGCCACAACTGTCAGATGCCTGAGACATGTATCGGATTGAAGATCTACCTGATGAGTCCGATAGGCTGATACTTGTAGAAGACACTGTAGCTGGCCCATTGCTCATACAGAAGCTGAAAACGATATATTAAAATGCTCATTCAATCATGATAGTTATTTTTCAAAAATATAAGTTAAAGTAAAAGAGCTGTGGATCAGTTTTACAGCCCAGTGGGTTATGTATTCAAAATAAAAGCAAGAATATTCCATAAGATACCATGAATCTCGTAAACATGCCTCATCCATGAGTATCGTTTCATGAGCTAGCCATTAACAGAATGTGCTGAGCTATGCATCATCTCAGCCTGTCTACTATTTATAGCTGTGTGTGAAACTCCAAAATGATCAAAACTGAATCAACTCTAAGTTTATTCACAGGCAGGTTCCTAAAGTGATTTATTTCAGGGAAAGGATAAACGTTCTCCACTCACCTTCCTATCATTAGTTGGTGCATCTGGCCCCTCAATGTCCCTGTAATGTAGCATAAACAGCTTCAGACGCAGCAGTTAGCAGTTTTCTCTCCACCTATATTTGATCTTGTGATTCTCCTCGCATGATCTTTCCAGTGGGACTGTAAATAAGCGTCTCTGTCTCTTCTATAGCAGAGAAAATGATGAAGAAGAAACTTACATCATGGAGAGGATAAGCAGCCGCGTAGACACCATTAGCCAGCAGACTGGTGATCCCTGTTAAGAAAGAGCATTGAAGCTATAAGGGTTTAGCATTTTTATTGCTATTCTCTGACATAAATATATTGACAAAAAGGCTATAACATAGACATTAGCCCAAACCTAAAGGAGTACATCATGATGTGTAAATTATATATGGTGGTTGTCCTTGATACTAACATATTTCTCACAAACTGAAATTAATATGAAAACCAAAGTAGAATTATCAGTGTTGTAATTAAAGGAGTTTAGATAGATAAAAATAACAATAGAGAATTAATCCCTCTAGTTTACAGAACTTTGCACATTATGCTCAGGGTATGTCTGCAGATCATCCTGGCAGACTGTCATCACTCATTAAAATCTGGTTTCAGATGGATTTTAGTTATTAAATAAAAAAGCTAGAATTTTGATCACAATTACATACTGGCCTTTAGATAAAGTCCTAATAATTTATGCCTTATATTAAAAATATAGACCTTACCCATAGAGTATTTGGCTTTAGTGCATCTTGTCCTCTTAAGTATTTCATAAACCTGAAGACAGCAAACATGACACATATTTTAGATATGATAGAGCAGAATATAGATAATGTTGGTAGCCTAAGGATGGACTCATGTAACGGCCCATAATTCACTTGGGCTGAGATGAAAAACAACTGTTTCATTGAGAGAAAATGCTTTAAACTAGTTAAAGTCTGATGTGGCGTGGGGAGATTTTAGTACCCCTCCTTCCCGCTTTGCATTTCAGGCCAACATAGCACATAGTAGAGCGACATATAAAGATGTTAGCCCACAGCAGAAAAGAAATGCTCGTTTTATCTTCATTTGGAGTGAGAACGACTCTTCTTTTCATAATACTCACAATGGAGCTCCTGGTCTTGCTGTCAAAGAAATGATCCTTGTCAGAGAGATCAAAGCTGGAAACGTAGAATAGAGTTAAGGTTTAAGTGCACGTCACATTTTTAATTGATTGACATGAAAAAGAAGGAGGTTGTCACATTTAGCTTGTGGTCATCTAGTGAGCACAGACCTATTGTGCTGGATAGTTTATTTTCATACCGTTCATTTCAAACATAAAAGATGAATGAGTGAATGTCTCACAGTGGCAGAATAAATGAATGAATGTGATTAAAAAGCTGTGTTTCATGTCTGAGTCTGGCTCGGTGGCTAAGGCTAAAACACAGAAGACAAATAATAATTCAGGCAGTTTCTCTTAGTTTTGTTGTGGGATGAAGAGGAGGTAATGTTACAGTTGGGCTTGGGCTTAGGGTTGGGGTTTAAAGTTGTGGTCAGGTTGGGGATGGGGTTAGGGTTAGGGTTCGGATAATGATTGGAGGTTTGGTCAGGTTGGGGGATGGGGTTGGGGTTGGGGTTAGGTCTGGGGTTGGGGTTAGGGTTCGGATAAGGATTGGAGTTGTGGTCAGGTTGGGGATGGGGTTAGGTCTGGGGTTGGGGTTGGGGTTAGGTCTGGGGTTGGGGTTGGGGTTAGGGTTCGGATAAGGATTGGAGTTGTGGTCAGGTTGGGGATGGGGTTAGGGTTAGGTCTGGGGTTGGGGTTGGAGTGGTGTCAGATGAGAGGATACACCAAAATAAGAACAATAAACTCTCAACCCTTTGCTGACAGTCAATTATGAGTGTGTCTTCAAGCATATTTCAGGGAACAGAGAACGAGTTCATCTGTACTGGAAGTAACCAGGTTGTGTGAGAGCTTCAGTCAACAGCAGCTTTACTGTCGGACAGATGCAAGGAGCAAAAAGGAAACGTGGTTTACTCACAGATGCTGCTTCTCTCTGGAGAATGGGTGAGACAGGGATTTAATATGTTGTGGCTGGTTGTCATCTACTTTGTGGATGCAGCGGTCCTGTGACCTTGTGAATGAACAATCGGATCTTTCTACGAGATTGCTGCCCTGTTTGACATCATAAACCTGCAGAGGAGCAAAACCATGACAGACATGAAACAAAGGGACTGTCCTTCAGACGTGTCAAAGGCTTAGGGTCGGTCGGTCGGTTCGGTCGGTCGGTCGTCGGTCTGTCGGTCAGCATCCCAAAGCTCCTGCCATGACGGATGGACGTGCCATTAACAACGTCTGCTAACGAACAGGCCCACGGAGGCACTTTGGATTGTTTTTAATGTATATTCTGAATTGTTCCTAATTTGAACTTTGTTTTTCATCACTAAAACTGAATTAAAAAACCCCAAAAGCAAAAGAGTAGTAGCAGCTGTATACAGTTCAGACTTCCTGACAGATGGAATACCTTCTTTGTAGGCATCTTCAGCTTCATGAACTCAGCCTCTCGACACAAAATGTTCCAAGGTGCGTGAATTTTTAAAAACCCAATACTGGGGAAGTGGCCCTACAAAGGAAACTGAGAACGGTAAGTACAGTAGTTTCCTGAAGAACAGGAGACGAGTAAGTACATCAGATACCTCCTCAATTAAAATCAGAAGCTTTAGAGATCCACATTCCCACCTGTTCATCCTTTTCCATCTCGAGGCCCATGTCAAGGAGGTTTTCTTCAAACTCCTCACGCCTGAAGCGCTTGTCATCCTCATGATAACTGCCCTGTTGCTCTTGAGCAACGATCTCCGGGTCGTCCTTTGGCTGCAGTGGAGCTTTACTGCCCCTCATACTGAGGCTCCGCCGAAGTCGTCTGATGAAGTTGGTCTCAGTCACTTTGGATGACCTATGACCTGTGCTGCTGGGCTTCTGGATGTGGTATGTCAGCACGTAGTCTACCCTCCGCCTCCCATCAGAGAAGTATGGGCCCAATCTCGGGTACATGGGGGAACCTTCATCTGCGTAAATCTTTCTCATTGGCTGCAAGCAAATAAATCCAAATATCACAGATTAATCAACACGTTTACGCACCTTTTCCACAGTAAACTGTTGAGCTCTGAGTTGAGCGTTCTCAAATATTCCACAGGTGCATCTCAGGGATTAGCGTGGCAACAGAAAGATTATTTGTTTCAGTTATTCAATTCAAAGAGTGACACAAATTTATCATGTAGAATCATTACACACAGACTGACATCATAACATGTTTGTGTAAATGCGTTTTGATTGGTGGTGCGCGTCCGCAGTAATGCCGGTCGATCTTCATTCCTACCTCACCTATGGTCATGAGCTTTGGGTCATGACCGATAAGAACAAGATCACGGGTACAAGCGGCCGAAATGAGCTTCCTTCGTAGGGTGGCTGGGCTCTCCCTAGAGAGGGGGAGAAGCTCTGCCATCCGGGAGGAGCTCGGAGTAGAGCCGCTGCTCCTCCATGTTGAGAGGAGCCAGATGAGGTGGCTTGGGCATCTAGTCAGGACGCCCCCTGGACGCCTCCCTGGTGAGGTGTTCAGGGCATGTCCCTCCGGTAAGAGACCCCCGGGGAGACCCAGGACACGTTGGAGAGACTGTGTCTCTCGACTGGTCTGGGAACGCCTGGGGATCCCTCCGGATGAGCTGGAGGAGGTAGCAGGAGAGGGAAGTCTGGGCTTCTCTCCTTAGGCTGCTGCCCCCACGACCCGACCCCGGATAAGTGGTAGAGGATGGATGGATGGATGGATGGATGGATGGATGGATGGATGGATGGATGGATGGATGGATGGATGGATGGATGGATGGATGGATGGATGGATGGATGGATGGATGGATGGATGGAGTTTTGATTTTTACAACTTACAGTTCATGAAAGAAGGAATATTCAGCAGAAAAGTAGAATGCTATGAAAAAGTTAATGGGAGGGTGTTACACTCTAATTAGGTAATGATCCGAGAACCCAGGCCTAGGCCTCGAAAGAAAGATCCTTTCAAAGGCCTCAGTCAGCTTCAGTATCAGGAACAACCATGAGCCAAACTGTCTCCTTGACAGTGGTCCAGAAGATAATTACTGAGACCCTTCCTACAGAGGGTAAGACCCAAAGGTCATTGCTGAAGGAGCTGCACTCATGAGGAGTGGACTGGAGCTGGAGTCATGGAGGAGTCAGGAGGAGTCAGGAGGAGTAAACTGGAGCTGGAGTCAAGAGGACTGGACTGGAGCTGGAGTCATGAGGAGTGGAGCTGGAGTCAGGAGGAGTGGAGCTGGAGTCAGGAGGAGTGGACTGGAGCTGGAGTCAGGAGGAGTAAACTGGAGCTGGAGTCAGGAGGAGTGGACTGGAGCTGGAGTCAGGAGGAGTGGAGCTGGAGTCAGGAGGAGTGGACTGGAGCTGGAGTCAGGAGGAGTGGAGCTGGAGTCAGGAGGAGTGGAGCTGGAGTCAGGAGGAGTGGAGCTGGAGTCAGGAGGAGTGGACTGGAGCTGGAGTCAGGAGGAGTGGAGCTGGAGTCAGGAGGAGTGGAGCTGGAGTCAGGAGGAGTGGACTGGAGCTGGAGTCAGGAGGAGTAAACTGGAGCTGGAGTCAGGAGGAGTGGACTGGAGCTGGAGTCAGGAGGAGTGGAGCTGGAGTCAGGAGGAGTGGACTGGAGCTGGAGTCAGGAGGAGTGGAGCTGGAGTCAGGAGGAGTGGAGCTGGAGTCAGGAGGACTGGAGCTGGAGTCAGGAGGAGTGGACTGGACCTGGAGTCAGGAGGAGTCATGAGGAGTGGACTGGAGCTGGAGTCAGGAGGACTGGAGCTGGAGTCAGGAGGAGTGGAGCTGGAGTCAGGAGGAGTGGAGCTGGAGTCAGGAGGAGTGGAGCTGGAGTCAGGAGGAGTGGACTGGAGCTGGAGTCAGGAGGAGTGGA
>NW_026622557.1:0-6155 GCF_003711565.1 Takifugu flavidus
TTTTTTTTTAGGATTTTAGTTTTCTAAATGGCATCATTTATTTTGTCACAAATAAAGAGGCTCCAATAGATGAGTGTGAGATGTGAAACTCACCCCTTTGATACAAACTACTGATGATTGCCCCTGATTTGGGCCTCGACCACATTAAAGCGCCACAGTTGGTGAAGGGTGTGAGTCATCAGGTGGGGGTGATGACACAGTTAGCATAATCATTGACGAGCACCACTTCAGGAAGGGATTCTCTAATATAAATGCAAATGATCATCACTGGTACATGTGGCCCAGACTGGTCCAAAGTGATAGAGGCTTGTCGTGTCACTCCGGTCTAACCCTGTTTACACGGATCGAAGCTCTGAATGGAAACACTGGGGGCGTAAGCAAAGACCCTGCTGTCAGTACAAGTCCCACATGTGTGAATTTGATCAGTTAGGAATTACCTGAATGCTGGTCCTTAAGCCACCTGTGACCAATATACAGAGGAGATGGGGTCGCGGTTTTCCCGGAGATAAACAGCACCGCTCTTGTTTGGGGAATTGACAGGAAAAGATCCCCAGGGACCGCCGCCTCTCGCCTTACTCAGCCAGGAGAGCTTAAACGGCACAACGCTCCTGCATGGATCAAACTCTTCCTCTTGGCTGTCATTACGTCTGGCACATATGACATGCCGAGCAGCAGGTGACTCGCCTTCTGACAGGAACGCTCCCTGTTTGATTTACATCGAAGTAAACCTCCATACCAAAGCACAGCACCAGGGGACCGGCGCAGCATCAGGTTACGCTAAAGCAACACTATTTAAACCTATTACAACCACTAATTTGTCATGCTGCTCTCCCTTACATTATGCTGACCTGAATCTCTCTAATTAAAAGTATTAGTCAAGCTGTTTTAGTCCACACAATTTATGTTTGACGATTACGGCCCTGTTTTTATTTTCCTACAAAGTCAAAGCATCCAAAATGAAATCATCTTCTTACTGTCCACTTCTCTGTGCCCCTATAAATACCATAATAAGTTCTTTCATGTTGCCGTGATAGTGTTATTGAAAATCTGCTGCTAGTTAGCTATAGCAAAATAAGTAATAGCTATTACCGTTTATTAAAACGAGGAGTTAATGATAAGACTTTCTGAGATAGATGCAATGATTTCAGTAGCACTGGACAGATTTGTCCACCTTTTGATATATTTCTCCCACCAGTGGAAAACAGCCCATTACTGCGACAGACAACCGTCACCTGCAGCTTCCAGTCATGATAGAAAAAGTGCCAAGAGCACCTCCATCCCTGAATCCTCTAGTCGCTCTGATTCGAAGGACCCAATAAGCTGATTTAACATAAAATCAAGTATTTACATATTTCCCATTCCCTTGAACCTTAAGAGTCACATTCTGAAAGTTATCCTTCCTCTGCCACGCATCCAGAGATATTTTTGTCAGATACCAGAACAGGAAGGCTGACTGAAGTCAGAACTCCCCTGATGTTGTTAAGCCTCAGCGGATGAAATGAATGTTCCGCATTTTCCCTCCACTTAATGAGCTCGGAGCTAAAGTGGTTATGTGTTATCTGTGCCTAATGAAGGTTTAAGTCACCACGTAGAGGATGTGTCGGGGCTAAGCAGGGCACTTACATCTGGTTTTAAGAGGTTGGACAACTGACCCGAGTAAATGTCCCCGGCGCAATGAGTTTCGGTCTTAATACAGAAATTGAGCCACAACAGGGACGTGGAAAATTAGATGTTCTCGTTAGCAGCCGTCGGGGGACACCTACAGACACCACAGGTCCAAACTGCTCGCCTGATATCTTCTTTTCTCGCCTGATCGGGTTCTTTCGTGCAACAGACGTGGGTTTTT
The DNA here is from genome assembly GCF_003711565.1 of Takifugu flavidus. Taxonomy (NCBI): domain Eukaryota; kingdom Metazoa; phylum Chordata; class Actinopteri; order Tetraodontiformes; family Tetraodontidae; genus Takifugu; species Takifugu flavidus. The sequence goes on from NW_026622557.1 coordinate 1,847, forward strand.
CGACAGGTGTTGATCTCTCAGCAACATCGGAGAGAAATTTCCATGGATGCCCGACGCCCCCTTTCCATCTCTTTTCAGCTCTTCCCCTTGAACATCATCGCTGACTCGATTTGGACCAACTTTCCCGTATGAGCTGTGAAGCAAGCGTGCCGTTTTGCAAGGCATTCGGGATTGCCTGGATACAGGCGCTTCACCTGCAGAAGAGGAATCAATGGCTGTTATGCATGAATGACTGGAATAACAGGCGGTGCGGGGCTTAGCACAGTCCAAATACATGCGCATATGGCTGACGTTGTGTGTCTGGAGTGTATTCCCACCTCTGGCTGGTAACTGCTGGGATGGGATCTAACCCCATTACCTAGACAGATGATCACAGAAGAGCCTTTTTCCCAACACTGCTGTTAGTTAGCCACATGAAACTGTAATAAACCTGCATTGTTTATTTAACGGCATTCGTATATAGGTTCAAACTCTGTGTCTGGTATGTTCAGACAGAGAAATGATGGACATCAGAGGGGAAACTGGTCAGAGGTGCTGTGCACCAGACTGAAGTGGGTCAGAGAAATCGATGGAGGCCCTGCCAGCACCACGCTGAGTCAGATGTTAATGGCTGCACTTCAAAAACCTAAAAGCCTGCCAGAACAACTGGGTTAAAAAAAAATCCCTCCTGTCCCTGAAATCTGAAGCCTCCTGATGCTTCAGGTTATATATCTCACCCCTAAGATGTGAAGATAAGACACTTGAATGCACAAGGTTGGCTCGGGCATGCATATTTTCTGGAATGACCAGTTTGTCATATTTTATTAAACACAGCGCAAAGAATCACTTTGACCTCAGAGAAGAGCAGACTGTAAGGTTATTAAAGGGCATTTTTATTGCAGCGCACATCTGAAATGCTGCCTGAATGAGTGTAATTATGGTAATACCAACCTTTCTAATGTATCATTAGCTGCACTCACACATCCACATCTTTTTTGTACACAGCCCTCCCTCCTCCATGTGCAGGTTTTGAGGATCCATTTCTGTGGCTCAGTGTGATCTCTAATACTGTTACTATGATTATATTCAGCACGATGAGGCATTTTCAATTTGATATCCAGGATCCTGTACCACTGTCGTTAGGTGGGATAACAAAGGAATGCTAATGAATGTGTTTGCAGGGTCTGGAAAATGGAGCCCACTGGCTGGTTTCAGCACGCTTTTGTAGGATTCGGTCTGAACGTTGATTTAATCCTTTTATATATTGGCGTGCAGCACAGGCAGACAATGGGAGACAAAAAGGCAGAAGGATTTACAAACTCTACATTTTTGCTATGTATATAGTTTCTCACTCTGTTTGTGTTCATTTGTCTGCAGGATTGTGCTACAATGCAATTTTGCGCTAACAAACTGGATAAAAAGGACTTTTTTGGGAAGTCTGACCCCTTCATGGTCTTCTACAGAAGCAATGAGGATGGCACGTAAGTTCTTCCTCCTTATTTGAGCTAACAAAGGAAAAGTAAGGACATCAAAGACAAGGAGAACAAAGGTTTAGAGAATCTGGTTCCGATTCATAATATTCTGTTCTATCAGGAAAATATAGGACGGTTTCACAGCACCACCTGCTTTTTTCCTGGAGCAGTTTAAATCTCTGTTGATCTCCAGGTTTACTATCTGCCACAAGACTGAAGTGATGAAGAACACTCTGAACCCAGTGTGGCAGGCCTTCTCCATCCCCGTCAGAGCCCTCTGTAACGGAGACTATGAGAGGTAACCCCGGTCCACCCATGTGTACATAAACAAGAGTACCTCCCACACACACACACACACCTTTCCACACAGACACATACTGTTATTTTCCAGTGGAAATAAGGACCGTGCTGTTTCAATATACCGGTACTTGATTTTAAAATCGGTTGGGGGCTCCAAATTTAGATTTCCTGCTGTTTTTTTTAATCTGCTCCAGAAACTGAAAATAACAGAAGTTTCTGTCTGCAGGCTTCTTTACCAAAGTGTTCATTGATTTGGCCACAATCAGGCTAATGTTATTTCATGCTTCTGATTGGCTGCTTTAGTGACATTTCATACCTTTAGGTTACCAAGGGACCAGACACACTTTTGTAAGAGTTTTAAATGTTGACAGGCGACTGGAGTAACAGTGGAACACTGGTATAGCATGTGTGTGTGTGTGTGTGAGAGTGTGTGTGTGTGTGTGTCATTTAAGGATGTCAGACTTTGCCCTCTCCGCACTGCCGGGTGTCAACCGAGGCTCTTCACTCCAATCACATCTCTGCTCACCTCCCTTTAGACGCTAATTGGGTCCGACAGATGTAGTGAGAGCAGAAAAGACCCGATTCCCTCAGAGGATTCTGAGCGCGGGGGGGATATTTTGTTACTGAAGGTGTTTAATGTGGAATATCCAGTTTGTTGTGCTATACTGATGAAGAGCTACAGCGCTGATTTTCACATCTTACTCAGATTGGTGCGCTGTCATCAGGCGCTCGTCTGACTTTAATCCTACAAGCTGCACCTGCCCTTAAAGGTGACGGGAGCAGACTTTCTGATTGGTTATTGCAAGTATCGGGCAAGTTGTATTGCCTGCAGTACTATATTTTACTTTTCTAATACATGTTTATTGTGATATGGATTGAGAATGGCCATAAAAAGATGATAGATTATTAAAAGACATGATGAAACCAGAAGGTTTACGACACCACGCGTCTGCAGGCAAAGCCGTGTGACTTGATTTATGTCGGACTCATATTTGACAGTTCCTTTCCCTTTCAGCCTCATTTGAATCTTGTTCTTTTCTTCCTTTAATGACGATCATAGAGCATCTGGCCCGTCTCCCCCGACACATTCAGATGGTGTCGGAGCAGAATTCAAACTGACTAATCTTCACTTGTAGAGCCTCTCATCACCCTTCACTATTAGAAAAGGACTCAGACTAACGACCGGCGCATCGCCTGACTGCGAGGGTCAATCCCTTGGTTAAAAGCATCAAGAAGGCTTTCAGTATTAAGAGTGATCTTCTGCTTCATAGTGAGATGCTTGTCCCTGAGCTTCAGAGATCACAACTATGACAGACAGGAGGAGTCCAGGTCAGGCTAATAGATCAGCCCTCCAACACTATTTCCTGCTCCTGGGTGATTGACAGCAGCTGATGGGGACTTGCATGTTAGCGATCGCTCCGTGCGAGCACTAAGAAGAAAGAGCCTCCCCCGTGTTCCAGCTTATTTTGGAAGAGCACAAAAATATGTTATCTCCCAGGAGGCTGTGTGTCTGTCTGCGTAACACTTCACTGAAACTTGTGATGAATTCTGCTGATCCTAATGCAGGAGAAAACGTATTTTTGCTTCAAACGCTGATTGGAAACAGTTTGCGCTCTCGCGTTGTGGGTTCTTCGGCCAGCACCGACACCTGTTTGCCTGGACAGCACAATGTTTTCTGTGACTGATCCTCGGTCCTCCTGATAAGAGATGAGTTGCAACAACAGTAACTTTCCTCTCCAGTTTCAGATGAGCTCTGTCTCCATTACAAGGGCATTTGAAATTGTGGCTTCTTCGTGATTTGAATGTAAAATAAAAGGCTTTTTATTCTTACAGGACAATCAAAGTGGAAATCTATGACTGGGACAGAGATGGGAGGTAAAGGACGCATCCATGCACAGTTAGCCAGAGAATTTATGTCACTAATTGGTCATTAATATTTTGACTTTCATTTCTTGTTGCTTTTTCCCCAACCTCTATCTACATATATGCGCCTTCTGTCTGGTTTCTGCAGCCACGACTTCATCGGCGAATTCACCACCAGCTACAAAGAGCTGTGTCGCGGTCAGGGCCAATCAAACGTGTACGAGGTGAGAGGAGAAAATGATCAATACCGTTATCACCCACTCTGCCTTCTCTCCCACGGCTTTTATACAAAATCGAGAGTGCGGTTACACCTGAAGAGTTTTCCAGGCTGGACTGCACAGTAGGTTCGAGCTCACAGAGGGAAAGTAAGTCACTTATCGATGATGTGTTAATGCACCAAAAACAAGCCCGCGGTGAAAAACACTCTTTGGTTTGAAAGCAGATCTGTGACCTTTGACTCTGGAGGTTTGACAAGTCTGACATTTGCGAGAGAACACCTCTCCTCACCTATGTCATAATACAGCTGAAAAGTGAAATTGTGCAGCCGACCGGTGAAGTAGGGATGTTTGTGGTGAGAAATCAAATGGAAACAAAGGTGTCGGTCTCTTTTTTCCCCCTATAATAGTCCACGGAGGTTTGGAACGGCTATTACTGTAAGGAGCCTTGAGGCTCCTATTGGACCCTGCTCATTAAAA
>NW_026622558.1:0-4720 GCF_003711565.1 Takifugu flavidus
GATCAACTACCACCATAGACTGAGCTAACCATCACCATACTTAGCTACCACCAGACTGTACTTCTCACCAACCACCAGACTGATCATACCACCAGACTGAAACACCACCAGACTGAGCTACCACCACCAGACTGAGCTACCATCACCAGACTTCCAAACCACCAGATACTACATTCTAGACCAACCACCAGAACTGAGCTACCACCACCCCAGACTGAGCTAACCACCACCAGACTGATCTACACCACCACCAGACTGAACTACCACCAGACTGAACTACCACCAGACTGAGCTAAAACCACCACCCCCCACCACCACCCTAATGGTTGGCGTGAGTATTCACTTCTAAATGTTCTCCTGTTTACTTATGATGATGATTTTTAGTCATCATTAGTGATCAATAGAATCCAAAAAGAATTGATCATTTAAAACCAGTTTTAATTATCCAGGCTGATGCAACAAGATCATAAAATCTGATCAGCCTGTTTGATATGAACTGTTACAAAGGGAGCGCTGGTTTCATGGAAACCAAGAGGGATCCGACCCGCTCCGGTCTTCCTCCTGTGCTGGTGTTCCTGGAACAGGAGGAAAACACAAACGATCAGGAAACACAAACAGCAGCAGAACGTTGCTGCTCGTTAGCACAGCAAGGCTAACGTGTGTGTGTGTGTGTGTGTTGTGTGTGTGTGTGTGTGTGTTGTGTGTGTGTGTGTGTGTGTGTTGTTGTGTGTGTGTGTGATCCTGACACACCTGTCAGCCATAGAGCTTGTTATAGAGGCACTGAAGGCCCAGGATGGTTCGGTCAGGAGCCTCTAACACCTCACAACACACACACACACATCCTCCAGCAGGGTGTGTGTTGTGTGTGGTGTGTGTGTGTGTGTGTGTTGGGTGTTGTGTGTGTGTGTGGTGTGTGTGTGTGGACACTAATTAACTGCTCTCTAGGCAGGCTGAAGTAATTGATTTTGGTGGTGTTTTTTGCCTCTGTGTCGGCCTCCGAGCTCTTGTGTGGTGAGAAGATTAAAGCTGCGTCTCTCCTCCCCTTTTTGAGCTCCTGTCATCACTGTACATCCAGCATCAGACCTCAGTATCTCAGACCAGCATCAGACCAGCATCAGACCAGTATCAGACCAGTCCTCAGACCAGACCAGTATATCATACCAGTATCAGACCAGTATCAGAACAGCATCAGACCAGTATCAGACCAGCATCAGACCAGCATCAGACCAGTATCAGACCAGTATCAGACCAGTATCAGACCAGCATCAGACCAGTATCAGACCAGCATCTGACCAGCATCAGACCAGCATCAGACCAGCATCAGACCAGCATCAGACCAGTATTAGACCAGTATCAGACCAGTATCAGACCAGTATCTTACCAGTATTCAGACCAGCATCAGACCAGTATCAGACCAGCATCAGACCAGCATCTGACGTGTAAAATAAGTCTGTAAACATCTCCAACATCAGAGCAGATTCAGGTGTCACCAGTGTCTGCCCCCCCCCCCCCGTGATCAGGAGCTGCTGGTGGGGGAGGGAGGGGGGGGCAGTAACGTCCCCCTGGAGATGGGTGGGACGTTCCTGCCCCTCCCTCCCTCCCCCACCAGCAGCTCCTGATGAGGATGGATGGTTCCACCGGGGGTCAGCAGACGGGGCCCCAGAACAGTTGGCCTTCATCTCATCCAGATCCCAAATGAAGAGTCGGCGTTCCGTGACGGGAACCAGGACCTTCATCATCCTCCTCCTCCTCCTCCTCCTCCTCCTCATGAGTGGGACTGCTGCAGGGAAGCAGGACCTTCATCATCATCATCATCATCCTCCTCATGAGTGGGACCTGCTGCAGGAGGCAGGACCTTCATCATCATCATCCTCACAGAGGGATCCTTCAGGTGGAGAAAAAGCTGCAGCTACAAATCAATCAGCAGAGATCGATCAGGTGCAGCCAGTGAAGGAGATCAAAGGATCACGTCCATCCGCTTTAGCTGCTGTGAACATCTGTGAACATCTGTCCTGCCAACTTCCTCCAGTGTTTCCTGTTACTTTCACAATAAGAGCATCATGCAGTCGACTGTTTATATTATATATATAATCTGATTCCAAAGTCAGAATAATCAGATTATCTTTTCTTCTGGTCACATGTGTCACAGCTCCATTAGCATGCAGCTAGTTAGCCAAGATGGCCGCCTCCCGCAGGCCAGCGCCAGCTGTCTGTCAGTACTTCCTGTTCCTCCTCAGGTGTTCATGTAAACGAGCCGAGCTGCACGCGGCAACAAGAGAGCTCACGTTCCAGCTGGCGGCGTCCGCCGCCGCCGCCGCTGTTAGAGACGCATCGCCTCCACGCCGCTTTCGTCTAACTGGGGGTGTCAGAGACAGCGGGGGGGGGGAGGAGACGTTCACGCCTCTGAACCCGAGGAGCTGAGACGAGTTCCTGTCCATCAGGACGCAGCCGCCTGTGATGCTGGGTCACATGACATGGTCTCCACAGCTGGAACAGATTACTGTGGGTGTGTGGGGGGGGAGGGGTGGAGTGTGTGTGTGTGTGTGGGTGTGTGTGTGTGTGTGAGAGAGAGAGAGAGAGCAGCACATGCAGTATCAATTGTAAAAAAGATAAGAAAAATATATCGTAGCAGCGATTTAGGTGTTAGCATGTGGTAGCACTGACCAGGTGTTAGCATGTGGTAGGAGCGGCCAGGTGTTAGCATGTGTAGCAGCGGCCAGGTGTTAGCATGTGGTAGGAGCGGCCAGGTGTTAGCATGTGGTAGGAGCGGCCAGGTGTTAGCATGTGGTAGCGGCGGCCAGGTGTTAGCATGTGGTAGCAGCGCTGGGTGTCACCAGCTCGTGTTTCCCTCTGATGCGACAGCGCTAAACTCGTCGGATCAGCTCGGGGCTCCACATCCTCACTTATCTCTGCTACTTGATTGACAGGTCGGGGTTTATTTCCCCTGGGACCGCCCCCTAACCCTCCTGGCTTGCTCTGATTGGCTGATCAGCCTCCTCACTCTCATTACAGCTCTTATCTGTGTGCCCTGTTCACGAGGTTATCTTTTTAATTATGTTGGCGCTAACCTGCTAAAGAGGTCTGGTATCAGTGTCGGCCGGGGTCTCCTGTGGGCCAAGGCTTCTATACAACACTCTCTCACACACGCACACACACACACACACACACACACTCAGGTAGTGTGTTCGCTCCAGACCAGACTGAAGCTTTGTTGTGTTCAGGGTCTGTGGGAGATAACCCCGCCGGCTCTATTACACATTCTGTGTGTGCCTCCTCACCTGCAAACCTTTTTGTTTATCACCGAGCTTCATCCTGTCACTCTCATTTCCTGCCTGGACCCATCGGAGGGGGCGGGACACCGTGTTCCTGCCTGGGGGGGACACGGTTCAAGGTCAACGAGGTCTCCTGAGGTTGTCCTTCATGTGCTGCTGCCTTCAGGAACACAGACAAACGCTGCTTAGCTAAACTGTCTTCTTGTCTTGAGCGGCGTTCAGCCAGAAGGTCGCTCGACCCTGACGGGGCAACATGAGGGCGGCTCCCCAGAGACGGGGGGGTCAAGTGCAGCAGTAGCCCCCCGTCTGGGGGCGTCGCCCATGTCGGCTCCTCCGCAGGAGGTTCCTGAACACAATCATTGTTTCATGAGCGTGGGGCTTCCTGGGGGTCAAAGGTCGGGTCGTTCATTCACTCACCGTTGCTCTTCGGAGCCCCAGAACAAACCTGGAGGTCCAGGTTCTGCTGCACCGTCAGAACCTTTGTGTGTTCCACACGACATGGAGCTGCTGGAACATCAGCACCAGTGGGCCCGACTCAGCACGCTGGAACTAACAATGATGACGCGGCGCACTTTTAGCACAACCTGCACCTGTGAGTGTGTGTGTGTGGTGTGGTGTGAGTGAGTGTGTGTGTGTGTGAGTATGTGTTGGTGTTGGTGGGTGTGTGTGTGTGTGTGAGCGTGTGGGTGTGAGAATGTGTGTGAGTATATTGTGTGTGGGTGGGTGTGTGTGTGTGAGAGTATGTGTATGTGTATGAGAATGTGTGGTGTGTGAGTATGTGTGAGCGTGTGTGTGTGTGTGGGTGTGAGTGAGTATGTGTGTGCGTGTGTGTGAGAGTGGTGTGTTGGTATGTGTGTGAGTGTGGTGTGTGAGTATGTCTGTGAGAGTGTGTGTGTGAGAGTGTGTGTAGAGGGAATAATTGATTTGAAGGCTCTGACTCCAGTGTTGGGGGGGAAGGGGGGGGTGTCTGCGTATCCATGACAGCACAGACAATAAGAGCCTCTTAATAAGCCTGATCTCCATCAGTGGTGTGTGTGTGTGTGTGTGTGTGTGTGTGTGGTGTGTGCCTGTGTGGTTACTGGTCCCTTTATTATGCTTTTAAATTGGTTTTTCTGGGTTTGTCGCAGGTTTTCTACAGGATTAAACAGTGCTGAAGCCTCTAAGTGTCTCTGAACACATGAAGCTTCCTGAGACGCGGCGGCGGCGGCGGCGGCGGCGGCGTGACTCCTCCCACTTCAGGCCTGTCTGTGCAGTCCACGGTCGGAGGCTGGAAGTCTGCGAATAATCAAACTCCCCTCCAGGTAATTATGGAAGGAAGAAACCAATGATGAAAATGCTCATTTGGTTCAACATTTCGTTCTCGTTAACGAATCGAATAAGACAAGAGACGATGATCTGATTTAGCACTGACGCTAGTCACATGCTAACAGTCTAGCGACAACCCCAGT
>NW_026622559.1:0-5874 GCF_003711565.1 Takifugu flavidus
CTCAGCATTTACCGTAATGCCTCGTATACACAGAGCAAGTGAATTGGAGCGTCCGCTGACTTCACTGCTTCTAACACATTAACTTTGTCTGACATGCCGAATATGATCCGACTTTTGCTTCGGGAACTGGTCCAAAGTGGGATATATATGAGAAAACACCAGATCCTTTACAAATATAAGTAATATATTGGATCTATTTCAACGATTGCAGAATTCAACGTCTGATCGGTTCTTAATTCCTGAAGAGCCTCTGAATATTGGTAAAGGATTCTTACCTGCTGTTTGACGGAGAGAGCTGAAGAGGAGTGAGAGGAGGGGGGTGGAGGGATGCTTTTAAGGAGGCTGGCAGGAAGCTGGTGCACTTAAAACCACGTGATTTCACAGAAACTCCGACCAGAAATCCACCCAAAATTTATGAAGAGTCAATTATAACTGCGAGTTGTTGTTTTTTTAAATGAAGAAATAGACTAACAAATGTTACACGAATCCAAAATTAATAATATTCCACCATGAACCAACATGTTGCATTTTTAATTTATAAAATGAATACATATTTTTTTTTATTACATTTATTTTTCTATTAACATCTCTTTTCTCATAACACAGACGCCCTGTACAAGAAGGGCCAAAGTCGTCTTCATCTGCTGAGGAGACTGAGGTCCTTTGGAGTGTGCAGGACACTGCTTAGGACTTTTTATGACTCTGTGGTGGCATCGGTGATCTTCTACGCTGTGGTCTGCTGGAGCTGTGGAAGCTCAGAGAGGGACAGGACCAAACGTGTGTCAGTCTCAGCAACAGAAGTGAAATATCTCCCTCTGCTGGCGGCGCAAAAGTTTAGTCAGTATTCTGTTTCTACTCTGCTCACACACATCAACATAGACCTGTGATGGTAGCATCGTTTGATGTGTTTGTGATAAGTTCCCGGTCTGCACATGTACCCTTCCTGCACCCCTTTGTAGAAGTTCTCTGTATCAATTGACTGCATCTTATCTGAGAATTTAAATGTAAAACAGTTTTAAACATTAAAACATATGTGTGTGTGTGTGTGTGTATTTTTGCTTGTTTTGAACGTGTAGTGGAAGCTGCAGTGCGGAGGAGCCGCCAGAGGGCGCGGTTGCTTTTCCCCATAACCATAAGCAATAAATTCCAATTTAACACGTCCAATCAGACAAGTCTAATGGACAAGACAACTGTAACAAGGCCTATCGGGGTGCAGAGCGGCACCGTGACATTTTGCAAACCGCGACTGCTGCCTTTATTAGTGCAAATCTAAATCAGCAGCAACTTCAGGGAAAATCTTCAGCCACGTGCTGACAAATGAAACACCAACATTGAAGCACAGAGGCGGCTGTCAGCTGTGAATCTGGAAGCAGGTTGCTGCTCGCTCACTCTCTCTCTCTCGTCTCTCTCTCTCTCTCTGCATGCCACATGCACCTCTGCATGATTAAGAGGTCTAATCAGCCTCTTTGCACCTTGCACCCTACTCGCATTAGGCACAGTAAATTAGCACCAGAGGGGCTCTGAAGACCGTCCTGAATGGACTTGTTTGATAGTTCTTCCGTCGAAACCGTGGATTTGTTCACATTGTAATGCAAATGGGTTACGTTTCCACAACAGCAGTGAGCTGATACAGAACGCAACGAGCATTTTGTCCAAATAATAGCAAGATTTCAAATTTTAACCTCCGTATGGGTTTAAATATTTGACTAAATGTGAGGTTGATAGCCTTCTATTGTTTGCCATTGTGCCTTTGTGTTTATTGTGAGGCAACTGCCGTGACTCAAGACAAATTTAGTGTTTTTCTCCCTTAGTTGCTGTTATTACAAAGGAAATCAAATTATGCTGAATTAAAAACGATGTCGGACTCCGTAGCATTCTCTGGTCCCCCCCCAATCTGGCCAGCGATGAGATGTTTAGCCACATGTCATCGCTTCGTCGCTGCCTGTCACGGTGGTGCCCCGAAAACCAGGTGGCCTTTATAGACAATTGGAGCACCTTTTGGGGAAAACCTGGTCTGATCAGGAGAGACGGTGTCCATCCCACACGAGATGGTGCTTCTCTCATTTCTAGTAATCTGGCTAATTTTATTAGACCCAAAGTGACCTGACAATCCAGGTCCAGACCAGGATGCAGAGTTGTAGTCTTACACACCTCTCTGCTGCTTCCTTAGAACCCTCATCTGCCAACAATAACATATTTAACACTATAGAGGTAGTCTCTGTTCCACGGTTAAAAGTTCACCAAGCACAGAGCAGGGGAGCGGTCAATCACCAAAATCTTATTAAAATTAATACTGAAGCACAAGTTGGAGAAACTAATATCACAATCAAGTGTGGACTGTTAAATATTAGATCTCTTTTGTGTAAATCCCTGTTAGTGCACGACCTGATAGCAGATCATCACATTGATTTATTTTGTCTTACTGAGACCTGGCTTCAGGAGGAGGAGTTGTGATCTTAAATGAATCTACTCCTCCTACCCATCTTAATTATCATATTTCCACGTGTTACTGGTCGAGGAGGGGGAGTGGCAGCAATCTATCACTCCAAGTTATTAATTAATCCTAGACCAAAACATAGCTTCAGTTCATTTGAAAGCCTGACTCTTGGCATCACTCATCTGAACTGGAAGACAGAAAAGCCACTTCTGTTTGTAGTTGTATATCGGCCCCCTGCTGGGCCACATTCAGAGTTCCTGTCTGAGTTCTCTGATTTCTTATCTGACTTGGTCCTTAGAATGGAAAAAGTCATTATCATTGGAGACTTTAATATCCATATAGACGTTGTAAATGACAGCTTTAGAAATGGCTTAATTTCATTACTTGAGTCAGTTGGTTTCCTCCAGCAGATAAACCAACCAACTCATAGCTTCAACCACACCCTAGATCTAGTCCTGACTTATGGTGTTGAGGTAGAACATGTGTCAGTGTTCCCTCAGAACCCAGTCCTGTCAGACCATTCTTTGATCACTTTTACATTTATGATTAAGGATTCTTCTATGCTCAGAACAAAGTCCTACTATAGCAGATGTCTTTCAGATAATGCTGTAGCTAAGTTTAAGGAAGTGATCCCTGTGCTGATCCCAGGACCACTGTGTTTTCCCCAGGGATCAATCATTATAATCTTAGCCCTGCTGAGGTTGACTCTATTGCTGAAGGTGCAGCCACCTCACTGAGAATCACGCTTGATTCTGTTGCCCCCCTGAAAAGAAAATAGTAATCAGAGGAGGTGTGCCCCCTGGTATAATTCACATATCAGGACCCTCAAGCAGAAAGTGCGAAGACTGGAAAGGAAGTGGCATTCTTGTAAATAGACAGCTATCATGTAGCCTGGAAAGACTGTCTATTAGTTTACAAAAAGGCCCTTCGCAAGGCTAGAACAGCTTATTTTCTTCTTTGATTGAGGAAATAAGAACAACCCCAGGTTTCTTTTCAGCACTGTGGCCAAATTAACCAAGAGTCACAGTGTTTTAGATCCACGTATCCCTTCTTCCCTGAGTGGTGAAGACTTCATGAGCTTCTTCACTGATAAAGTTCTAGCTATCAGAGAGAAAGCTAACCAGGCCATCCCAACAACTGGACCATCACCAGATGTGCCGACTGTGGGAACATACAGGTTCTCCAACGAGCCCTTAAGCTCCTTCAGCCCTATATATTTTTCTGAGGCGTCATCGCTAATTCAGAAATCCAAGACCACCACGTGTCCTTTAGATCCCATCCCACACACCTGTTGAAGGATGTTCTACCACTGATAGGCAGTTCTATCCTGGACCAGATCAATGGTTCTTTAGTGTCAGGTTATGTACCCCGGTCCTACAAGGTGGCAGTGATTAAGCCGTTGCTTAAAAAACCATCACTGGATCCTGATGTCTTAGCAAATTATAGGCCAATATCCAACCTTCCTTTTATCTCTAAAGTTCTAGAGAAGGTGGTGGTGACTCAGTTACTGGAGCACCTGCAGAGGAACAGCCTGTTTGAGATGTTTCAGTCAGGCTTTAGAGCTCACCACAGCACAGAAACAGCACTTCTTAAAGTCACTAATGATCTTCTCATAGCTTCAGATCATGGACTGGTCTCTATGCTGGTTCTGCTGCGCACTATACGGTTAGATCATACTTATCTTATGAATACAGTTTGCCCCATGTCCATGGTGTTCCCTCCTCATACAGTAGGGTTAGCCATGGAGTTCCTCAAGGTTCTGTACTCGGACCAATCCTCTTCACATTGTACATGCTTCCCTTAGGGAACATTATTCGGCAGCATGGGATAAATTTTCATTGTTATGCTGATGACACTCAGCTCTATTTATCCATGAAACCCGAGGAGACAGAGAAGTTAGTGAAGCTCCAGACCTGTCTTAAAGACATAAAGTCCTGGATGTCTTCAAATTTCCTCCTCCTTAACCCAGGAAAAACTGAGGTCATGGTGTTTGGTCCTGAACCTCTCAGGGATAGATTAGATCACATGATCACTCTAGATGGTATCTCATTAACATCTAGTCTCTCTGTGAGGAATCTAGGAGTAACTTTTGATCAAAATCTCTCCTTCAACTCACACATTAAATTAGTCTCTAGAAGTGCCTTTTTTCACTTGAGGAACATCACAAGATCAGAAACTGCTGACGCAGCATGATGCTGAAAAGTTAGGCTGGACTACTGTAACTCTTATTATCAGGGTGTCCAAACAACTCTTTAAGAAGCCTCCAGTTGATCCAAAATGCTGCAGCCAGAGTTCTGACAGGTATTGACAAAAGAGATCACATAACTCCTGTACTGGCGTCGCTTCATTGGCTGCCCGTTAAATTTAAATAATTTTAAAACCCTTCTTTTGACCTACAAGGTCCTCAGAGGCCTAGCTCCATCCTACCTGGAGGAGCTAGTGATACCTTACCAGCCCAATAGACCGCTCCGCTCTCAGAATGCTGGTCTACTTGTGGTTCCCAGAGTTTCCAGGAGTAGAATGGGGGGCCGAGCATTTAGCTACCAGGCCCCCCTGCTATGGAACCAGCTCCCTGTCCAGGTACGGGAGGCTGACTCCATCGCTACTTTTAAGATCAGACTCAAAACCTACCTCTTTGAAAAAGCTTATTGTTACTATTTCAGTAGTTCCAGTTACTATCATAGACAGACAAATTATCATACTTAGGGGGTCGTCTAATCGTTAGGTCACATCTTAGTTATGCTGTTATAGGCCAAGGCTGCCGGGGTCCGGAAACATGATCACCTGACAGGCCTCTGTCACTCCACTGGGTCATGGTTTCCTCTCCTCTCCTCTCCTCTCCTTTCCTTTCCTCTCCTCATCAAGCAGACTAGTTATGCTGATTCTTGTGTAGTTTTTCTGCTTCTCCCCCCCCCCCCCACCTCTATTTATTTACAGGTATCGCCGCCCTCGGAGCTGCATAATGACCTCCGGCCCCGCTGAAGTGATTGTGCATCATTTTTTTTGTGTGTTTTTCTGTGCTCTGTGCCTCTCCTCTCCTCTCCTCTCCTCTCCTCTCCTCTCCTCTCCTCTCCTCTCCTCTCCTCTCCTCTCCTCTCCTTTTCCCCTCCCCTCTCCCTTCTTTCCTCTTCTTTCCTCTCTTCTCTCCTCTCCTCTCCTCCTCCTCTCCTTCTCCTTTCCTCTCCCTCTCCTCTTCTTTCCCCTCTTCTTTCCTCTCCTCTTTCCTCCTCCTCTCTCCTCTCCTCTACCTCCCCTTCACTCTACTCTCCTCTCCTTTAACCCCTCTCCTCTCCTCTCCTCTCCTCTCCTACCTCCTAGCTCTCTTTACCCAGCCGGCCATCAGCAGGAGGGTCCCCCTACATGAGCCTGGTCCTGCTCAAGGTTTTCTTCCTGTTAAAGGGGAGTTTTTCCTTGCCACTGTTGCTTTTCTGGGGTCA
>NW_026622560.1:0-6082 GCF_003711565.1 Takifugu flavidus
AACAATGTGAGTGTGTTGGTGAACGAGAAACTGGGAAACTACCGTAATATGGATGATGATAGTGATAGGTTGACAAAGGAAGAGAGTCGTGTGTGTGTTTGTGTGTAGACGTATGTACATAGACGATGTAACATGTAAACATAACTGCACAAACTCTGCACAAGTTTATTTATGGTTTTAAAATGTACATTTCAGTTACTGAATCTAATTAAATTTGCCAAAACCTGTTTGTGGAACCAACCGCTGGCCGCGTTTACAGTTTCGACTTTTTTGGTGATGTTACTGAGATCACGAGCTGCTTGAATGCACCACGGAGCTTATTTACCCGTACAATGTGATGTAGACAGGCACTAGCTTTTAAGTGTAGCTAGCGCGACTGTAACATATCCACAGCGCAGATGGAGTGACCGCAATAGAATGTCAGTGTTAAATTGATGGTGGTACATGTACGTAACTGGGTATCGGAAGAAGTGAATAGAGTCATAAACTGTTGCACGGAATTGAATGAAGAACCTTCCGATTGCGCTCAGGTGCCTGTTTAGAAGAGTTACGGTTGCGGAGGTGTGGCGTCACAATATCGCGGCCTGGAAGCGGCCACGGAAGTGTGTTAGCTTGGTAAAAATGTTCAGCTGGGCGCAGAGTGTTTGTCTTCGGAAGGAAAGCGTCGTGGAGCCCGCGTCCTCCGAGGAGTTCCCCGCGGGATGGGGGAGTCGGCAACCGGGGTGTTTGCCTCTGTGGTCGCTGCCGGAGCCCTCGGTTATTACCGATACCACGCAGACAACAGAACGCTGCCTACACACAGTGTATGCTGACGGCCAAAAAAGTGAGTCAACATCAAGAGAAAATCAGCCATATCGGAGATAGTTTAACTCCTCTATATGTACATACAGCCCACCAAACCTGCTCATCTAGACGATCTGTCTGTGTCCTTAAAATGTGCTTTCAAATAGGATTAAAGAGACACTTTAAAGACGCTCTATAGTCTTATCACAAGGGGCGTGGCCGCCTTCCTTTAATATATAACAAGCCCTGATGGTGACGTTTTTTTCAGATTTTTCCTGAACGCACAGCATGATGACGATAATCATGACGGACGCTTCAGTGAAAAATCTCGGATTCTGATGAGTCCTATTTTAATTAAACAGTTTATTGTACTTCAGTGTCCTTCTGGATTTTTGAAATAATTATTAGGCCTCCAAAACGTTCTTTTTCCTTTATATTTTCCCCGAGCGAGTCCTCCTTCACCCCCGACCTGGTGTGGGGAACCACTGTAGCTTTTTTCGTGATGGAGGCGCGCGTGAACGTCCGCTGAGCTCGGATGTGTTTTAACTTGAAGTTTGGTTTCTTTGCGCACGGAGAATGTCGCGATCACGTGACTGGATGGCTGACAGGTACACGCGGTACCAATATCAATATGGAGCCTTTCTGGACTGTATAATAAGAGATCCGGGGGGTGCAGGATTTTACTGGGTCAGTTCTGCAGGGATGTCCCGACATGCATAGCTCATTATCGTCCTTCCAGTACATTGAGCTGGTCCCACTGCTGTCCTCCGCCGGAACCCTTTTCTGCAGAGGGTTCTGGCCAGTACGGTGTAATTCTGAGCTTCAGTCCTGTTGTTTCTCCTCTTCCAGGTGGGCTCCGTTCCAAACGCTCTCAGCCAGGAGGGTCCGCTCAACCAGTTTGCCTCAGTGGTGTACCAACAGGAGCCCTACATGACCCCCCGGACTTCTGTTCTCAGTCATGCTGGAGACGTTGACCGTAAGATGTCCCTGCGTGGTCACATGGGGTTTTCGTTTCCCTGCAGTGTGGGACTAGTTGGGACGCTGTTAGGGTTAGGGTAGGGTTGAGTAGGGTTAGGTTTAGCGCAGGGTTAGGGTAAGGGTTTAATGATAGCAGTAGGGTAGGGTTAGACAGGGTCAGAGGGGGCGGGAAGTGTCAGGGTTAGGGTTAGAGGTAAGAGGGTGGGTTATAGGGTTAGAGTAGGGTAGGGTTAGAGTAGGGTTAGGTTTAGGGTTAGAGTAGTAGGTGAGGGGTTAGGTTAGAGTAGGGTCAGGGTTAGGGTTAGGGGAGACGTTAAGGGTTAGGTTTAGCAGGGTTAGGGGTTAGGGTTAAGAGGGTTAGCAGGGTAGGGTAAGGTAGGAGTAGGGTCAGGGTTAGAGTAGGGTTAGAGTTAGAGTAGGGCTGGCAGGGTTAGTCAGGGTTAGAGTAGGGTCAGGGTTAGAGTAGGGTGGGTTAGGGTTAGAGTAGGGTTAGGATTAGAGAGGTGGCAGGGTTAGGGCTGGCAGGTAGGGTTAGCAGGGTTAGGGTTGGCAGGGTTAGGGTTGGCAGGGGGTTAGGGTTAGCAGGGTTAGGGTTGGCAGGGTTAGGGTTAGCAGGTTAGGGTTGGCAGGGTTAGGGTTGGCAGGGTTAGGGTTAGCAGGGTTAGGGTTAGCAGGGTTAGGGTTGGCAGGGTTAGGGTTGGCAGGGTTAGGGTTGGCAGGGTTAGGGTTAGCAGGGTTAGGGTTGGCAGGGTTAGGGTTAGCAGGGTTAGGGTTAGCAGGGTTAGGGTTGGCAGGGTTAGGGTTGGCAGGGTTAGGGTTGGCAGGGTTAGGGTTAGAGTAGGGTTAGGTTAGAGTTAGGGTTAGGGTTGGCAGGGTTAGGGTTAGAGTAGGGTTAGGTTAGAGTTAGGGTAGGGTTAGTAGGGTTAGGGTTGGCAGGGTTAGGGTTAGCAGGGTTAGGGTTAGCAGATGAGCAGTCAAAAGCAGTGGTGAGGGCTCATCTCACTGCAACATCAGTGACTTAAACAAGGAATTAAATATGGACGTTTACCCCAGTTAGCAGTCGTTCACTGATCCTACGATCAATGGCTCACACACACACACACACACAGACACACACTCCTCAGTGAGTCCTTGTGTGTATTACCAGTTTGGTTGGTGAACAGTGATGCGTGTTGCTACATGTTAACATTGCTCAGTTTTAGCGTTCTCGTCTATCAGTTGAGGTGTGTTAGCGGAGATGATCAACACTGTTTCTGGACGGCTCCCTGGGCGCCCTGATCTTAATCCCTGTCCCTGTTCTTCTGATGCAGGAAAGCTACAGAAGAGGATTTTGAGTCAGAAGGTATTTCCAGAGCTCTCCTTTCCTCCTGTTGTGTCATGTGGTCTGTGTGGGTTTCTGGCCCACCACCCCTTCATTTCTAGACCTGAACACCCTCTAACAAAGCTCAAGCTCTGGTCCTGTTAGGGGGACGATGTCCTGATCTCACCACAGCTGAAGCACCGTCATCCTGGTGCAACTGTTCACTTTTCCTCACCATGTCCCTGTTCTGTGTTGGACCATTGTGTAGGACGTTGATCAAATGTTGGCGTCCACTTCACGAGTTAAGGCTGGGAATGACCTGTTCAGAACTTTAGGAGACAACGGTGAGCTTTCATGGTTACCCAGATGTTTGTGTTGCTACATGTGCTCGTGTCTCAGTGGGACTCCTCAGAAAGGCAGCGCCTTTTCGAAGGGGTTAGGGTTCGGCCGTAGGGACACCTCAGGCCCCCCCACAGCAGCAGGAACGCAGCCCACTCCCCTTTTTCAATACTGCACTTTTTATTTTGACAGTGACACAATTCTGGCTGCAACATCTGGAACTGACAACACAAACTATTGTAACTGTTGAATGTTTCACCCCGGTCACCAGTCTCCTCGGCTGCGCCGCCGCAGGACACCGGAGGGCTGTTGGGAATCAGTCTGACATGTTCCGACTGGCTCGGTCGGGAAAGGGGTTCTCCCTGGCGCGCTAACAGACGTTAGCATCACAATGAGCTGTAGGCTAACAGCCCAGCCGAGCACGTGCTGTGTGCACAGCTAGCTCAAACGTGGCAAACCCGCAGGTTTAGCTTCTCCTAACTCAGGTAATCACAACGAGCCGAGTCATGATGCAAACGTGTTGTTTTTCTGAACAACACAGCAGCGCTGTCATGACCATCCAGCATACTCACCTTCATAAGGGTCCCAGATCCCAGCAAGGGTCCCAGATCCCAGCAGGGGTCCCAGATCCCAGCAGGGGTCCCAGATCCCAGCAAGGGTCCCAGATCCCAGCAGGGGTCCCAGATCCCAGCAAGGGTCCCAGCCACATGATAAACTATGGGATTAGTTATGATTAACAGATATTTGAAAACCCTTCAATCATCCCCAATTCGAGCAAAAGAACTAAAAGGTCCGGCAGCTTGATTGGGGGGTGCAGCCATCCCAGGGGAGGGGGACATCAGCTCATGGGTCTGAGCTGCAGAAGGTCTGCTGGGGGCTCAGAACTGCGGGTTCTAACTCCTGACCATCTCGCAGGGCTGCTGTCCTACACAGAGTACCTGTTCCTGCTGACCATCCTAACAAGTGAGTGCTTCCCCCGTGCTCGTGCTTGGAGAACACCTTGATTGTGTGGGGGGTGCCGCCCTCATGACCATGTCTGTGCTGCAGAGCCTCACACAGGCTTTCACATCGCTTTCAAGATGCTGGACGTGGACGGAAACGAGCACGTGGACAAGAAAGAGTTCCTCAAGGTAGGTTTGGAGGCTTCACAGGAGGCTTTTCACAACATGTTTTCCATAGTTTTGTCTGAAATGACGGAGGCTGTTGTGTTTTAAATGTTGAACTGTCACGTCCTTTAACGCTACCCAATGATAGTGTTCCATATGGACCCTGGCACCGCCTGAAGGTGAGGAGGAGCTGCACCGCTTTTGTGTCACGTTGTGGCTGTTTTGCATGGGAAAATCCAGCTGATCCTCTTCAGCAGAGACCAGCTGTTAGGCCCAGGCTAGCATGATGGCACGTAGTTGTGGAGCCGTCTTCTTGTTAGCACCACTATTTGGACTGCATGGGATCCTCAATCTCTGCCCTCCGGAACACCTCAGGGCAGAACATTTGAATCTCTTATGGTCTTTTCTTTTTAAAGCTGAAGAAAATAATCGGCAAAAGTAAAGTCAGACTTCCTAAAGACGACGACACGGTGAGTATGGCCGTCTTTGAGGGTGCACGTCCACGTTTCTACTCATATCAGGATCATCTTGCTCAATAGCACTCAGATATTATGGAATCCCACAGAGCCCAGTGGAGGAAGGAGAGGGTGTCAACACAACGCTGCAGGCCTACTTCTTTGGGAAGAATGGACACAATAAACTACAGTATCTTGATTTCTGCAGGTAGGAAGTGTGTGTGGACAGAAAACAGCCTTTATTATTGGGCCCCTCATCATTCAGACTCCTGAGACGGCAGATTCCTTCTGTCACAGGCTCCCCCAGCACCTTTATTTTAATGGTCACATGACATCCTGAAACGTGGCCCTTCTCATTTTAACATGGATCACTTCACCTCCAGTCTGCCCCAATTCACCTCCAGTCTGCCCCACTTCACCTCCAGTCTGCCCCACTTCACCTCCAGGGGCCCCAGTCACCTCCAGTCTGCCCCACTTCACCTCAGTTGCCCACGTCACTCCAGTCTGCCCCACATCACCTCCAGTCGGCCCCAAGTCACCTCCAGTCTGCCCCACTTCACCCCTGCCCCACATCACCTCCAGTCTGCCCCACTTCACCTGCCCCACATCACCTCCAGTCTGCCCCACTTCACCTCCAGTCTGCCCCACGTCACCTCCAGTCTGCCCCACATCACCTCCAGTCTGCCCCAATTCACCTCCAGTCTGCCCACCACTTACCCTGCCAGACATCACCTCCAGTCGCCCCCCCACTTCACCTCCAGTCTGCCCCACATCAACTCCAGTCTGCCCCCAATTCACCTCCAGTCTGCCCCACTTCACCCTGCCCCACATCACCTCCAGTCTGCCCCACTTCACCCTGCCCCACATCCACCTCCAGTCTTGCCCCACTTCACCCTGCCCCACATCACCTCCAGTCTGCCCCACTTCACCCCTGCCCACATCACCTCCAGTCTGCCCCACATCACTCCAGTCTGCCCCACATCACCTCCAGTGCCCCCATCGACCTCCAGTCTGCCCCACACATCACCTCCAGTCTGCCCCACATCACCTCCAGTCTGCCCCACATCACCTCCAGTCTGCCCCACTTCACCTCTGGCACCACTGCGCCCCCGTGTGGTGGA
>NW_026622561.1:0-3832 GCF_003711565.1 Takifugu flavidus
CTCTCCCAGGAACCCTTGGGCCTCCTCTGCTGCCGGACACGTCCCACGTGCCCAGGAACCCTCGGGCTTCCTCTGCCGGGACACGTCCCGCGTGCCCAGGAACCCTCGGGCCTCCTCTGCCGGGACACGTCCCTCGTGCCCAGGAACCCTCGGGCCTCCTCTCCCAGGAACCTCGGGCCTCCTCTGCCGGGACACGTCCCGCGTGCCCAGGAACCCTCGGGCCTCCTCTGCCGGGACACGTCCCGCTGCCCAGGAACCCTCGGGGCTCCTCTGCCGGGACACGTCCCGCGTGCCCAGGACCCTCGGGGCTCCTCTGCCGGGACACGTCCCGCGTGCCCAGGACCCTCGGGGCTCCTCTGCCGGGACACGTCCCGCGTGCCCAGGAACCCTCGGGGCTCCTCTGCCGGGACACGTCCCGCGTGCCCAGGAACCCTCGGGCCTCCTCTGCCGGGACAACGTCCCACGTGCCCGGAACCCTCGGGCTTCCTCTGCCGGACACGTCCGCGTGCCCAGGAACCCCGTCGGGCCTCTTTCTGCCGGACACGTCCGCGTGCCCAGGACCCCTCGGCCTCCTCTCCCAGGAAACCCGACCCTCGGCCTCCTCTGCCGGGACACGTCCCCGTGCCCAGGAACCCTCGGGCCTCCTCTGCCGGGACACGTCCCGCGTGCCCAGGAACCCTCGGGGCTCCTCTGCCGGGACACGTCCCGCGTGCCCAGGAACCCTCGGGGCTCCTCTGCCGGGACACGTCCCACGTGCCCAGGAACCCTCGGGGCTCCTCTGCCGGGACACGTCCCGCGTGCCCAGGAACCCGGGCCTCCTCTGCCGGGACACGTCCCGCGTGCCCAGGGGGGCTCACTTTGCCATCTTGCGGTGGTCTCTGTTCTTGGCCTCCTCCTGAAATCTTTCCCACTCCTTCATCTCTTCTGGAGGAGGGGGAAGGAGATGCCGTAGACCCTCTGCAGGGTCTCCATGTCGGAGCGGCCCTCCCAGTAGGTTGAGGAGCTCTGAAGGCAGAAGCACACATCAGCATCGCCAACATCAGCACTGAGGAGAGGACGTGAACTCTGAGGGCAGGAAGCACCTTGTAGATCTTCAGAGACCTGATCCTGCCCGTGTGTCTGACGTGGGGGCCTCTGCACAGGTCGATCAGGGGGCCACACCTAGCCAACATGACACACAGCAGCGTTACACGCACGCCCATGTGCACATCATGCCTCATCAGGAACAGCCCACCTGTACACAGTCGTCGTGGGGGTGCGGACTTTCTCTTTCAGGATGCGACACTTGAATTTGTTGTACTAAAAAGATGAAAGACATTGAATTGGATCCGGACCAAAGCTGCAGCTTCTTTAGTTCTCTTTAACTTTGATGATCATTTCTTTGAGGTTCTTGGCCAGGAGTCCCTCAGAAGAGGGGTCATTGGACCGGCCCAGGACTCAGCTGCTGGAATAAAGGCTAAAACAGGAAGTAAGGTCACCTTGAACATCTCCAGGAGCGTGTCCGTGCTGACCTCCAACCTCTCGAATGGCTCTGCTTCTCCTTCAGCACAGACCTACACAGCGTCTCCAGGTCTCCAAAGTCGGTTGCTGGAAACTCCTCTGAGCAGAAGGGTCAGGGTCAGGGTCAGGGTCAGGGTGAGGGTTAGAGGGTGAGGGTCAGGGTCAGGGTGAGGGTCAGGGTCAGGGTGAGGGTCAGGGTCAGGGTCAGGGTGAGGGTCAGGGTGAGGGTGAGGGTCAGGGTGAGGGTCAGGGTGAGGGTCAGGGTCAGGGTGAGGGTCAGGGTCAGGGTCAGGGTGAGGGTCAGGGTTAGAGGGTCAGGGTCAGGGTGAGGGTCAGGGTGAGGGTGAGGGTCAGGGTCAGGGTCAGGGTGAGGGTCAGGGTCAGGGTCAGGGTCAGGGTGAGGGTCAGGGTTAGAGGGTCAGGTCAGGGTCAGGGTGAGGGTGAGGGTGAGGGTTAGAGGGTGAGGGTGAGGGTGAGGGTCAGGGTCAGGGTCAGGGTGAGGGTGAGGGTGAGGGTTAGGGTTAGGGTGAGGGTGAGGGTCAGGTGAGGGTGAGGGTGAGGGTGAGGGTCAGGGTGAGGGTGAGGGTGAGGGTGAGGGTCAGGGTGTGAGGGTGAGGGTCAGGTTGAGGGTGAGGGTCAGGGTCAGGGTGAGGGTCCGGGTCAGGGTGAGGGTCAGGGTTAGAGGGTCAGGGTCAGGGTGAGGGTCAGGGTCAGGGTTAGGAGGGTGAGGGTGAGGGTGAGGGTCAGGGGGTCAGGGTCAGGGTGAGGGTGAGGGTGAGGGTGAGGGTTAGGGTTAGGGTGAGGGAGGGTGAGGTGAGGGTCGGGTGAGGGTGAGGGTGAGGGTGAGGGTCAGGGTGAGGGTGAGGGTCAGGGTGAGGGTGAGGGTGAGGGTCAGGGTGAGGGTTGAGGGTGAGGGTCAGGATAGGGTGAGGGTCAGGGTCAGGGTTAGGGTCAGGGTGAGGGTCAAGGTCGGGTCAGGGTCAGGTCAGGGTGAGGGTTAGGGTCAGGGTGAGGGTCAGGGTGAGGGTTGAGGGTCAGGGTGAGGGTGAGGGTCAGGGTGAGGGTCAGTAGGGTCAGGGTCAGGTGAGGGTCAGGGTCAGGGTCAGGGTCAGGGTGAGGGTTAGGGTCAGGGTCAGGTCAGGGTGAGGGTGAGGGTGAGGTTCAGGGTGAGGGTCAGGGTGAGGGTGAGGGTGAGGGTGAGGGTCAGGGTTAGGGTTAGGGTGAGGGTTGAGGGTCAGGGTCAGGGTGAGGTCAGGGTGAGGGTGAGGTGAGGGTCAAGGGTTTAGGGTGAGGGTGAGGGTGAGGGTCAGGGTCAGGGTGAGGGTCAGGGTTAGGGTTAGGGTTAGGGTTAGGGTCCAGGGTCAGGGTCAGGGTCAGGGTGAGGGTGAGGGTGAGGGTCAGGGTGAAGGTGGGCAGGGTGAGGAGTGAGGGTGAGGGTGAGGTGAGGGTCAGGGTTAGGGTTAGGGTTAGGGTGAGGGTGAGGGTGAGGGTCAGGGTGAGGGTCAGTGGTGAGGGGTGGAGGGTGAGGGTCAGGGTCAGGGTGAGGGTGAGGGTGAGGGTCAGGGTCAGGGTCAGGGTTAGAGGGCAGGGTTAGGGTCAGGGTGGGTGAGGGTCAGGGTGAGGGTCAGGGTGAGGGTTAGGGTCAGGGTCAGGGGGTCAGGGTGAGGGTCAGGGTGGGGTCAGGGGTGGGTCATGGTTAGTGTGAGGGTGAGGGTGAGGGTGTGGGTGTAGGGTTAGGTCAGGGTCAGGGTCAGGGTCAACGTAGAACTAACGATCAACCAGCCGTGTGAGCAGGGAAAGCTCCTCGTTATCTCACCTCTGACCATCCAGGAACATGTCGTAGTAGAAGCCGTTCTCAATCGGGGGCCCGTAGCACAAACAGCCCCCATAAAGGCGCTCCATGGCCCGCCCAGGACGTGGCCACGTGGAGTGCCAGTACACCTGGGCACAGGTGGGACCGAGTCACCAGATAGACACACTTTTGTCCAGCAGAGACCACAGAAATGATCGGACTTTTCAGCATAGAGGGAGAAAGAAAATCCGTACAGGTGCCTCACAAGGATCTAGGGTCAGGGTCAGGGGGTCATGGGTCAGGGTTAGAGGGTTCAGGGTTAGGGTCAGGGTCAGGGTTAGAGGGTCAGGGGGGGGTCAGGGTTTATAGGGTCAGGGTTATAGGGCAGGGTGTTCAGGGGTCAGGGTTAGAGGGTCAGGGTTAGAGGGTCAGGTTAGAGGTCAGGGTCAGAGGGTCAGGGTGGGGTCAGGTCAGAGGGTCAGGTCAGGGGGTCAGAGTCAGGGTCAGGGTTAGAGGGTCAGGGTCAGGTCAGGGGGTCAG
>NW_026622562.1:0-5914 GCF_003711565.1 Takifugu flavidus
CATTGAACTGACCTTTCACTTGTAGAGCATTGTCGCCTGGTCCCAGCAGTCTTTTCGTTGCAGTGGTGAGGGGCCCATGCCGCTTCTTCGAGTAGACTTTAGCTGGAATAGCTGTCACGTCCGCTCCCGTGTCCAGCTTAAAGGTGGTTTGTTGGCCATTCAATATCAACGTCTTCTGCCATGTCTTTGACTGACCACCCGCCGACACACTTCCCAAGAAAACAGTCTCTACCTCCTCTTCCTGGATTTCATGCACACTGCTTGGCTTTGTTTTGCAGAGGGCTGCATAGTGGCCTTTCTTGTGGCATTTACGGCATTCTGCATCCCTTGCAGCACAATTGGTCAGGGAATGTGACGGTGTTTTGCCACAACGTCCACAGCCTCTTTGCTCTTTTTCATGGTTCCTTGAACCCTTGCCTTGGGCACCTTTCGTGTGCTTTTGAAACTTTTTCTTGTATTTCATCATGTCCACATTAGCTTCATTGTGGTCTGGACCACCTGTGTCACGCACAGTGGGCTGTTGTTTCTTTATCTCCTCATGCTGTCTTATTTTCAGGACAGCTTGGCCAGCGTTAATTCACTGTCCATCTGCAGGCTCTCTGACAGGCCCTGGTATCTTATGCCTACCACCAACCTGTCTCTGATCATTTCTTCCTGCATTGCACCATAATTGCAGTGTTCTGCCAGTTTGTAAACTGCAGAAATGAACGATTCGGCCGATTCACCTGGCTCTTGGCTCCTTTTGTTAAATCTGCACCGTTCATAAATCACATTGTGCTTGCAAATGAAGTATTTATCAAAAGCCTCTTTTACTGGCTTGTATTTCTTCTTGTCTTCTTCACTTAAGCCCAGTGTACACAGAATATCATCAGCTTTATCACCCATGGCATAAACTAATGAATTGACTTGATAGGCTTCACCTTTTTGGTCCAGTCCAGCAGCAACTCTAAACCTCTCAAATCTGCGGATCCAGTTTGGCCAGCTTGGAAAGTCTGAGAAGTCAAAGTTCTCTGGTGGGCTTATGGAGAACTGGGAATCCATCCTCTTCTTTGTGTGTCGTTTTCTTTTTTCCAAAAAAAAAATCTTCTTTTCAAGTCAACAAAATATGCAGGATCACTCTCGATGCAGTCTTTAATAGCACCGTCAATTTCAGCTTGATTCGGCCGTTTTCAGAAGCTACTACTACAGTACCTAACTGCTAGCTAGTTCGCTTATTAGCTCCGAAACGCCGACCAGCCCTCACTCATCAAAACGTCCGTTTCTGCTCCGAACAAACGTCTTCTCATCTGCTTCCGAAAATTACGGTGACTGGACTCGATGCTTCTGACACCATGTAGCAATTCTCTATGCCTTGTATACAGTATATCTCTAAGAGAGACGAGACGAGTGTATCCTTTATATTGATTTAATCCACACACCCAAGTACTCTTCCCAAGCACGTAAACATCGGCACATTGGTTCCCCTTATTGGTTCCTACCAATATTCCTACACCGTGTTTTGTTGAAATATTTTCCTGTTTCCCAATGACAGAGATTGGAAATTAGACCTCGGAGGTAAACAGAGAAGCTGACAGGCTGGAGGGGAGGGCCGGCGTAAAAACCAAAAGAGAGAAGTTTTCAACACCTCTGTATCAGCTGGCTCAACCCAGCACGCCATCCTGTTCAGGTGGTGAGCATGACCTCACCGGCCCTCTGGCTACCCTGAAGCTAATGACATCGAGGAGAGTCCATGGAGACCAAAGACCGAAAGCATATTATGTTTTATAATTCCATTTTTTCTTATGTAAAACAAGCATTTCCTTTCACATTTATAGGGCTATTGTTTTTTAGAGTAAGTCTCAACAAATTGTTGTTAGTTTGTTCTGTTTTTCTTGGTCAAACGAATCCACTCGTAATTTCTGCTTTTCTTGAGGTTATTACCGTCTTTGTGAAAAAGCTGATAAAAATAGACATTCTGCTGGCCCGAGGACATGTGGCAGTTGCACAAACTGCAGGAAAAGGCCCCCCTTCAGAGCACAACAAACAAAGGCTCTCTGGGAACATGACAGTTTCACAATCCAGCTCCTGAGTGACTCCTGAGTGTTCTGTTACACATGTTATTGTCTGCAAGGTTATATAAATTATCCCCAACAGATAAAAAGCGGCACATTTGAGATAGGACCATGAGTGTCATCTGTCCTGCAGTGTCATTGACAAAGCTGTCGTATGTGAATGATCACTCTGCTCCCAAGGGTGTCAGTGGGTGCAGCCCAGCCTGTCAGTATTGTCTTTATCCTGTTCAGTTGTACCTAGCCTACTTTACACAATGTGTATCAGGTGTCGTAAAGATTCAAAGATGTTTTTGGTGTTATTATTATGAACTGTGACATAATACCAATGTAATATATTGATTTATGGCCTCTACGGCTAAGATGCTATTCAACAAGAAAGGTTTTAGGAGCTGGCGCTTTGTTTAATATGGATTTTGTGATTCATTTCAAACTTTTTAGACATACGTGTATGAGGCAGTTGCAAAATTCATCTTCTGTCTATGAGTTTATTGTTGTAGGAGAAAATTCTTTAAAATTCCTTCATCGACATGTCAGTAGTTCTTTTGTAAGGCTGCCATGTGTTGCTTTATTTATGATGATTGACAATCACATAAGGTGACTCTTGTGATATTTGCCATCCGTTAGCACACTGGGAATGTTCGTACATACTTGGTCACAAAGTGTAAATCATTAAAGGAGACAGAGCATCATTAAGGAAATCGTAATTGGTTTGTGGCCTGAGGGTGAAGGGAGACCATTATAGAGCAGGTTTAGGCAACATCTCTCCTGAAAGGGCCATAGTGAGAGATGAGCTGAGAGCTGTGATCATTGATATTAGTATTAGTGCGATTCTCGTTGATGCGTGTTGATGGTGGCAGAACTAAACATATGGATGTGTATTCTTGCATTGGTACTTCTCGGAAATTATTAACGATGGAAATGACATATTCAAAGGTAGAGAAATAAACCCATCCCCATTGAGAAAACAAAGATCAGGAGTTTATTTGCACACAAATTCAAAATAGGCCCAAAATGGCCCTTTGGGACAATTAACGTCGTTTATCTCAAATATCACGTGCAAATCACGGTTATTTAGATCCTGCCTCAATGTTTTGTGTCGCATCATTTGTGTTTGCTCTCAGAGTTGAAAGTGGAATTTTGATTTCACATCATTGTGTGGTTTGAAGCTGATTATCTTTTCTCTGGAAAATCTACTTCAAAAGATTTTACAGCGGCTGGGTGGGGTTGCAAATTTAGTAACATTTTTTACCAACTTGGTTTTTGATAAATAGGTTTGTCTCATTCTACTTTCTGATATACAAATATTAACTGCATCTTTAAGATAATTTAAATCATTTACTCTATTTACAGCCTACTAGTATTGTTTGTGTGTGTGTGCACGTGTGTGTGTGTGTGCCTGTGTACGTGCCAATGGTGTTGATAGGACAGTTTTCTTCAGGGTTGACTGCATAATTCAGTAATGCCCTTTTCCAATGACATTTGAGGTCATTAATGTGGGTGTGTGCCAGTCTGAATGACTCAATGTTCACCTTAACCTAATTACACAACAGCTTTATGGTTGTAAAACGGCAGAAAAATGTGGCTGACAGCTCTCCTCTCGGTTGTGAGTCATTTAGGTGAAATGGTTTAGCTAATGAAGTGCAAATCAGCCCGTTATTGACGTACATTCATTCTGCAAAGGATTTTTGAGATTACTGGCATCTCCATCCGTGCTGCATGTAGGTCCTTCACAATGAATAGCACAGCTGGATCAATGCTGCGTCTTGTTTTCTTTGTGTGAACCTGCCTTCTTATCAACTATCTGAACTGTTTAAACGAGATAAAGTCGGTCCATTACTAACAGGTCAACCAGTGTAGCACCTGTACTCATAAATCGCTGAACAGTTTACCAACTAAAACTTTAGACAAAGGCTGAGCATGAGCAGGCAGCTCTTATCAGCATGTGAAAAGGCCTCATTTTGTTCCCAGTGGCAGTTAATACACAGTTTTTTAAACAGACATTAATTAACCTTTGACCCCAGCACAGTAATTACAGGCTTTGTGAGTCTTATTCTCATTTACATCCTCTTTGTGCAGGGACCTATCAAAGCATGCGGTTGACTTACAGTTAAAAAAACATTTCACTCTATTTTTCCGCACATTGTGATTAAACGATGTCTCTCGTCCTTTTTGTTGCTTTTTACATGACAGTTGCCCATATTAAGCTGATGATTTGTATACCCTGCACACAAGCCTGCTGTTATTGTCTGAGGTCGGATATCAGCATCAAACATCTCACCTGTACAGTCAAATACACTTCTAACGGCTCTTTCTAACGGCCGTCAGCTAGTGCCTAAAAGACCTGGGCTGGACCACTGCTCTTCATCCAAACCACACTTTCACACCAAATGTGGATCTAAAACAGATGAGAGAAGGCTGGATTCTTTTTTAGGGTTCTACAGAGGAAAGCTGATGATAGCTGTTTGCTGCTCAGCTGCAGGATTTCATACATTGTATTGAGAGACAACAGAGTGTGCCTGTGCATGCTTGCATGAGCCACTGTACTGGAATGCTGGCCCCGGGCACCGAGCAGCTCACAGCTTTAACTTCTGTAAACAAACTAATAGCAGGAGGCTGGAGGACCACACAGCCTCTGTGCTGAAACTGACTGCAGCCTTTATCTCACCCTGCTGTTTTTAACTGATTTATATCGTGGAAGAGTGTCATCTACGCTCACGTTCAGTCTTTAATATTACAGTTGGATGCTTCTTGTATAAACCGAAGGGAATTAGGCTACAGCTTTAACAACCATGTTTTTTCTTATCAGATGCAAAGTAAGACAAATCCTCAGATCAAATCTCACAATGTTCACTGTAAAATGTCTTTTCCAAGCAGCTAATCCTGACTGGTCTAATGGGTGCAAACACACGACCCAGCTGAACTCACATATCTTTGCATTCCTGGGCCTGTGTGTCGATGAGGTCTCTGCTGAGTCAGAGCGGGAATAATCAGAGCTTCGGCCCATTTGTGAGCGAGCCAGACCCAGATTGTTCCAACCCCTCAGTCATACAGAAAAAAGCGGCTCATAATTATCAGGCCTTCTGAAAGCAGCAGCATCTGCTTCTGTCTCTGGCCAAGTTGGGTTTGGTCTAACTTCTGCAACCATTATCTTCCTGTTTCACTCATTACATACATCAAAACACAAGCAGCACAAGTGATGTGGTGATAATCTGTTATTCTGACATAGCTTCAAACCATAAATATAAAGTAATGTTTTTGCTGTAAAGACTTTTCATGGGTTGGACAAAAACTGAAGAGCTTCAGTTACCAGTGGAGATCATTTGATTGGATGCAATTAATGAAATTAATCCCTGTGTTGAGAACATTGGAAGGTCCAGTAATTATACGTGTGTGGTGTGTGTGTGTGTGTGTGTCAGACTCTCTGATAACAATCCAACTGTTCCATTATTAGGAGCTGAAACAGGGTGGATCAGAGTGAGCATCACATCATTGTGCTCACTGCCTGCACTGTGTGTGTTGTGTGTGGTGTGTGTGTGTGTGTTGTGTGTGTGTGTGTGTGTGTGTGTGTGTGTGTGTGTGTGTGTGTGTGTGTGTGTGACCCATGATAGATGCACATTGAGGGAAACATTAATTACAATAATATTGTGATTGTTGCACTTATAAAATACATTAAAATAGTAAATACCATTTCCTGCTGCAAACCAAGGGAGGGACAGTCGTGCTGGACGGAGCTGGAGGTAATTAAAAATGGTTTATGGGATTGATTTTTAAAGTTTCCCATCCTGTGAACATTCTGGTAACATCACACATGATTCACCTTCAAACTATTGAAACCATTTACAGATAGAGAGATGAGAAGATAG
>NW_026622563.1:0-5949 GCF_003711565.1 Takifugu flavidus
AGCAACAGCAGCCAGCATAGGGGCAGCCGGGATACCTCAAGCAGGGCTGGTTACCATGGTGATTGTCCTCACATCTGTGGGATTACCACCTGCTGACATCTCCTTAATTGTGGCCATTGACTGGGTTCTGTGAGTCCCTCAAACATCAAGTAGACAGCTTTGAGGACTTTGGGAGCAATGTGTGAGTGACCTACCCATTCTCTTTGTCAGTGATCGGTTCCGGACAATGATCAACGTCCTCGGCGATGCCCTCGCTGCAGGGATTATGGCGCATCTGTGCAAGAAGGACTTTGACAAAACATCCAATGGTACTGTGGTCAACACACCTCCTCCTGCGAATGACCAACGGGTGAGGAGGCTTTCAAACCTTTAGCTGATCAAAATGTTCTAATGTCACACAGTGACTGGGCTAGCTGCTGTTAACACTGGTGGTCGCTTCCTCCCCTCCAGAGGGACACGGTCATCTCCTTCGGCAACCAGAGCGTGGCGCTGTCGGACGCACCTCTCATCGCGCACCGCTGCGATTACATCTTCGAGGTGGATGGAGAGAACATGATGGAGAGGCCCGTAGCCTGCTACAACCTCTGCCAAGTATGAGACACAGGACTGCAAATTGCCTTTTTTCCTCGATGACGGAGAGGCCTGCCGTGGACAAGAGGGCCCGTTTGGACTTCTGACCCAAACCAGAGTCTGGGTGTAGCGGCCAACGTTTGGCAGCGCGGTGCGGAAGACGCATGAGCTCAAGTACTGTATGTCAGAGTAGAGCGGATTAATGGGGGAAAGGAAACCAGCGACCTGCAAAACCGGCAGCGGAAAAGTAGTAGGCTTTAAACGGGCTGGAGTTGCTATAGAAACAGTTACAGTAGCTGCTGTGATGGAGTCAGATTGGGGGTTTGAGTTGCCTTATGATCAGCATTTACAGCCTAATTTTAAGATCATGAAAAACTTAAAAGCAGTTGAACTTGTGTAAAGAAAGTATATAGGGGGCAGTTAAACAGTTAAGCTACTGACACCATCGTCACTAGGAAATGCTTTTATACCTATGCGTTTAAATGTCTTATTTTCTAATAAAAACAGATCTTGTTCTATGTTGAGTCGTCACATTTATGTTACAAAAAAATCACTTAAATATTCCAATAGTTTTGAGATAAACATTTAATTCTGAAAAATCACAATGTTTTTATTGAATGGACCGAATGTTAGAAGACATGGACTTAGTGCCCCTTTAACACCAACAAATCTTTTAAAAAAAACAACTCCAATAATGTAACATACAGCTACAAACATGTTCAAATAAATATGCACGTCCACTCACGAATAATACACTCATTTCTCTAATAAATTAAGGCGGAATGCTGTTTTTCTGGACTTTCCCAAAAGGATTCCCCTCACGTCTCCCATGTAGCGCTCTCTTAAAGTAAGCAGTACCACACAAATGTCAGTAAAATTATTAAAGAAAAAAAAAACGGAGTCCAGGACTACAATAAACTGTATCTGCTTTAAGCAAGTTCTGAAATATTGCACAATGTTGAGACGTGAGCCAAAAAACAAAAAAAAAACCCATTGAAATCCTGGATAAGAGCCAAAGCTGGAACTCATGGAGGGAGTTATCTCGTTGGCGTGGTTACGTTCTGACGAGGTTTAAGCTCGGTGATTTCATCTCAAACCAGACTGTGATGCTCCACCTATGAACACCTCGACTGAATTCTTTATTAGTGTTTCACTGAGCTCAAACACGTCCAACATCGCTCGCTAATTCTGTTGCTCTGCACTGTTTTACCGTTAGAACGATTTAGCCGCAGCTTTCTATGCACGCTGATCTGAGCTAACACTGATCGAAGCAGATATCTGTTGAACCGCAGGCCGACTTCAGCAATAAAGGGAAAAAAGAAAGAAAAAGAAACAAACCAAACAAAACTCAGCAAAACAAAATAAAATTTAATGGTGTTTTTATGTTCCAAGGGAAACAAATTTTTAAAAAAAATTAAAAAGAAAAACTAAATGAAATAAACAGGCCATTAAGGTTCTCTTTAGGGGAAAGATGCTCCTGAAAGTTATGTTTGGAGATTACAGTTAGGAGACAGAATGTATGAGGGGGGAAATCAATGAAAAGAAAAAGCAAACAGCAAAACAAACTGGGATTAGAGGATCAAATCTCTGCCTGCCTTTGGTCCGTCTCTTTCATCGACTTTCATACTTCACTGGACTCTCCAGACAACTTTACACAGGACGACAACAAAATCAACCAGATCAAAAACAGACCGTTAGATCTTGAAGGTGAGCCAATTTCCTGTCACGAGTGGCTGAGCTCTGCGATGCTCTAAAACAGCCTGGCTAAAAGTGCTTAATTTTCACGGTAACTCAACGTGACGGTGATGTTTTTGCGGGTCTGTTTATCGGCTGGATCGTCATTTTAAGGCATCTTTTCGGATTTACGAGATCCTCACCTACTCCCCAGAAGCGCCGTTGGGGAGACCGCGCTGGGCTCTCTGCCGTTTGGAGCCGCTTCCCAGCCTTCTGTTGGGAGTCCTCAGTCCAACAACACATGAGCATCTTAGCTTTTTCGACATTTGCTTTAAAATTACTTGGGGACAGCCACATATATTCGTAACCCCCTCTATAATATCAAACTACTGAATGTCAGAGTCCAAAACATGAGTACAAAGACAATTAAGAAGTTGTTTGGACAAATACAAAAGGTGCAGAAGAGTCAACTTAACTCTGGATACACTAAAACTCAAAGGCTGCAAACTTCTCGCTGTTAAAGCCTCCTGCAGGTCGTTTCCACCTCTCCTCTACACCCCACTGTCCAATTTCTATTTGTGACCTTTGCTGGTCTTAAAGGACACTTGCAGTATTTTTTCTCCGAGCCGGTAGCCGTTAAGGCTGGCGATGGCCATGGCCGCGTCCTCGTAGTTGGACATGGTGACGAAGCCGAAGCCCTTGCACTTGGTGGTGAAGTCGCGGATCACTTTGACGTTTGTGACGGCGCCGAAGGGGCCGAACATCTGCCAGAGGATGGTTTCGTCCGCCTCCTGGCCGAGGTTGTAGATGAAGATGCACCAGCCGTTATTGGAGTTGGTGGGGACGCTGACGCCGCCCACCCCCCCATGTGATCGACGCTCATGGGCGAGAACCTGAAATGGTAATGTTGACAGCTCTTTATCAGCAAAAAGAAATTGTTTTTTTACCGACACTGGTCCTATTCTTTAAACATTTACAACCACATCGAAAGCATGGCCTAGTAGTCATGGGGGGTGGGGGTGCCACATACCGTTTGGTACAATAAAGCCATTTAATTAATATAAGTAATCAACAATACGTGCACCACTTCCACCTTTCAATGGTAACAGCAGATAATTAACTGTGTAAGCAGTGCTGCTGGTAGCATTAGCTGATAAAGCTATAAAAATGTGTTTCTGGATAAAATGACAACCTTACAAGACTGTTATATTTTTTCTGCTGCTTCGTCAATTTTTGCTACTGCTGCTTCTACCAATAGGTGGGTCTCCATCTATTGGCGCTAACATTACCCAATAACAAATGATGTTACGTACACTGCAACCTAACCAATATGGACTATTAATTATCTGTTAAATGATGAGGTTGCAGAGATGCACCTTTCCATAGGTAGCAGAAATTGACAGAACAGCGGCTCAGCTGTCCACAGATATTAGCTTGGTAAAGACAACGAGCTATGTCCCTCTCATTCCATGGATCCGTGTAGCTGGCGGGAACCCCCACATGCTGGCTTTAGAGCGTCCGCCTGTTTATGGATTCACTCCAGCCATGTCAACGGGCCATCACACTCATTTTTCAAAGCAGTCAAACTCTGCACCTTATGGATCCGGCCTGGGGCTGGAACACTTTAAGCCCTGATCTAAAGGTTTTAAATCTTAAAGCAACTCGCTGGCACGCACCTAAACCTCTGTGCCTGGTGATGTAATGGCCCCCCGAAACGCCGAGACTGGTTGTGGAAGAGTTGAGAGATGACCTGTGTGTTCTTTGTCTGATTTGGGTTGGCCGCAAACTTGACTGTGATTGGCTCGACGACCCCTGAAGGTTTTTGGCCATTCAGGTTGTTGACGGCATCCTCTGCCTCGGCCCGCTTGTCAAACCGGATGAAAGCCACGCCCCTGGACGCGCCTGTGTGAAATGATTGATGCAGCTGTTTAAGGGGTTGGTTAAACATTCGGCTTCAGAAAGCCAAAGGCGTTAGTTAAGCTTCATACCTGTAGCTTGGTCAACAAGAACACGCGAGTTAATGATGCGCCCGAATCGGGAAAACATGTCCTCCACATCCTTCTGGGTCATGGACTTGGGCAGGCCGCTGATGTATAAGTTAGCATCCTTTATTGTGTCAGAGCTGGGCCGAGCATACGAAACCTGACAACAGGAAACACTTCCTCGATTAAAATTCTGCTGACTGTGCAAAACATAACAACTACAAGCCTGTAAATTCACTCAGCTGTTGATATATTTGCTTATTATATCACTAAAGGAGCAAAGTTGCAACATCTGACCTAACAGATTTTCTTACCCAACAGATTTGATCTATTATTGATTTAATTTTATACTTCATTGATTTCTTGTGTTAAATATTGGAGTGGAGCAAAGATTAGCAACAAAAGTATAAATAATTTTTTTAAAATTCGAAATACAAAGGATACTTAAAACATTTTTTTTTTTTTAAAAACACTGAATTTACCACAAAAGTGCCTTCAAGTTAACACACAACAGGAAAAGTAGTGTCACTTATTGCACTGACAGGCACTAGCTAGCTAGCAAACAGCAGAGGAGCCACAGAGGTTATAAAACAAGAAATCTGTAGTTTGACAATTGTAGAACACCTTGTTGCACATTACCTTGATATTTTTGGACTGTAGCCTTAGTCCATTCAGTGTATTGATAGCTCTTTCTGCATCACTAGGGGTAACATAGTTAACAAATCCGTACCCTAAACTGTGGCCTAGAGAAAAAAAAAGGAAAACAATAAAACAAAACAAAAAAGGTTGTATAGTTTAAAAAATTGGCAAACAATATATTAAAACAAAAAAGAAAGAAAAGAAAAAAACAATTCTTGACAATGCATGCTAATCTAAAGAAAGAAACAAACAGTCTCCAGTTAAAAAGAGCTGGGCGGGCTGGAACAAAAATCTACCTCCTACCTGGGTTCTCGGCTAAATGAAATCATGGTTTAAAAAAATCGTTAAGGAGAGGGAGAGGGTTCATATCCTCCTCGTAAGATGATCCACTTTCTGCTAAATCCACACAAACATTGTATTTCGGAAAGGTCAAAGCCTTGCCCAGAGGCGTCACACTGGTTCACCACGGGTCTCGTCCCATCGCAGCCTGACCTACCTGCGATTTTGTCTCGGATCAGCTTTGCGGACTCCACCTCCCCGATGCTGCTGAAGAGGCTCCGCAGCTCCTCCTGCGACATGTTCTGAGGCAGGTAGTTCACTATTAGGTTGGTCTTTGCATCCTTTCCCTCGCCCCCCCCATGTGGTCTTCATAACCGTTTGACATGTCATACACCTCCTGCAGAAGAGACACAAGCGGTGACTAAACGGCACGACATCGTGGTCGGACACGAGCGCTCCAGTTAAACTGAGTTCTAACTGGGCGTACACGACCATTTAAATAATAGAACACTATAAAAGCAATGAATAAATAAGATAAAGAGCAACAGCTATTTATGTTCCATAAATATAATTAGATTTATTCCACAATAGTTGAACATCTGTCGTTTGGGAAAATTATGGATGCAGAAAATTAGTGTCACATGTGCAACTGTTATGTAATTCAAGCCCAACCAATCCAGAGGGAGGGTGGTGATTCTTCAAACCAACCTTCAGCACAAATACGTCAGAATTCCGTGAAGAGCAAAAAGGGAAAAAAGCCTAAATGCTCAATCGCCACAAACTCAAAGCACCAACTCCAAACGCC
>NW_026622564.1:0-5103 GCF_003711565.1 Takifugu flavidus
GAATTATTATTTTTTTTTGCTCTTTTTTTTTTTTTAAAGCAAATCAACTGCTCAGTAATAATGAGACCGGTGAAACATTCTCTATAATGGTCTGTGCCATATGAAGGCAATTTCAGTAACCATCAACAAAACAATTCATTTCACAATTCACAACAATTTTAAAACAATTTTACATGTCCCTCTATTTTTACAATAAAAATCAAAAACACTCAGTGGTTGTGCCTTATCACCCCCTCTTGGCCAACCACCACTGATTCCATGTGTTTGTCATTATGGATGTAATCTGCAATGTGCAAGAAAATAAAATAAAATCAAGATTCTATACTTACCATACTTGTCTGCTGCAACACATAACAGGAAAGCAGAGATAACAAAAGCAAAACTTTGCATTTCACACAAACTCATGGTGTTCCTCTTTGTGGTGAGAAAAGTGCAGGAGTGGGAACTTTGTCCCTCTTCCTTTAAACTTCCAAAGTGGGAGGGAACTTTGACCAAGGGGTTGAACCTATGGCAGGCAAGGTATGCCTTGCCTGCCAACATGCTGTTGGTGTACTGACTTCTGACATAGATAACTAGTGTTGTGAAATTGTTATGTATATTTTTGTATGTGTATAAATAGGCACAAAGAAAGATTTAATTTGTTTATCATCAATGTAATTTTTACACATATATCACATATTGCATATGTATGTATAAAAAAATAATAATAAAAAAATCTCTTTCTCACCCACTTGGGCATTGCCTCTTTCAGACTTGGGTCCTCTATCAGAGACCTGGGAGTCTAAGGGTTCTGCGCAGGATCTTAGCTTTTCCTAGCACTGCGCTCTTCTGGACAGAGACCTCTGATGTGGTTCCTGGCATCTCTTGGAGCCATCTACTCAGCTTAGGGGTTACTGTCCCTCATGTCCCGATCACGATTGGGACCACTGTTGCCTGCAAACCCCACATTCTCTGTCTCCTCTTTCAGCCCTTGGTATTTCTCCAGCTTCTCATGTTCCTTCTTTCTGATGTCACTATCACTTGGGATTGCTACATCTATCACCATCAGTGTCTTCTGGTGTTTATCCATCACCACTATGGCTGATTGGCCACCACATTCTTGTCAGTCTGGATCTGGAAGTGTTAGGTTTACTTTTTTCCAGGACCCGAAAGTAGGTAAAAATGCAGTGAGAAAAAGTACAAAAACTTGTCTATATTTTTGAATTTAAAAGTCCTCCCGGACCGTAGGGATAGCGCTTATCAAGTCCTCTGGGACGCACAGTGAGCTCCAGCGCGAAGCCAGGATTCAGGTCCTGCGCATTCTTTACTCCAGCAGGGAGAAGCGTTACTACGAGTCTTGTCAAATGAGAAGAAACAGGACTCAGATTTACCATTCAGAAACGATAACTCTCCACCACTGGTAGGCAGACGCTCTTTCCTGGTGTAGATTGCCGACAGGTACGTCTGCCTGCAGCGCCAACTGCAGCAAATTATCGGCTCCTCCACGCTCCCTGCAGGAAGAAACAAGCAGCACACGACCCGGAACCCTGGACGCCAACAGGAAGTCCAACAGGCATGCTGTTGGCATGCTTGTTCTCTATCACTTTCAGGGATGTCTCCACCTGGACCCTGGGACCTCCAGTCCGTACTCAGTGCAGATGTTCCTGTACATTATGCCAGCCACCTGTTTATGCCGCTCCATGTATGCCTTGCCTGCCAACATCTTGCACCATCCTGTGATATCCTGGACTGTCTCAGGGGCTTCTCCACACAGCCTACACCTGGGGTCTTGTGTGGTATGGTAGACCCTGGCCTCTATTGCTCTGGTGTTCAGGGCCTGTTCTTGTGCGGCCATGAGTAGTGCTCCTGTGTTGTCTTACAGTCCAGCCTTTTCCAGCCACTGGTATCCCATGAAATTCAGATTAGGCACAACAGCAGCTCCAAATACCTAGAAAGTATCAGCATGTCAGCAGTGACGTGAATAATAGAAAACTGCTGGCAATTACTTTTCTTTCAGGTTGTAATAACACCTTTCCAGTCAGTACTTTCTGATTATAATTTTAAAACATAATTCCCTGTCTTATTTTCACCCATTTTTTTTTTTACACAAAAAAACCCCCAGATTGACACTAAATTTCCTAATATTGAATGAAATTGTGGCTAGGTTTTATTTTTTATTTTTCAGTGTTTCCAGTTGGTGATTTCACTCTGTGGCTGTTACTCAAACAAAAAAAAGCATAAAAAAACATTGCTGGCCAAGTTGCTCCTTAAACACCAACTTCTCACTGTGCCTTTTATGACTGGAGTAAATAATCACGAAGACAGTTGGTTACTTGTTCAACTGATCTCCACATTAGTCAATAAGATATTGATTCAATGCTGATCTGTCCTCCTACAGTACTTTGCTCCTCCAAACTGGACAGAGAGATTGGACCAGGAGCATGTTGGCCATTTTTTATCCTGATGTAAGACTGCCAGATGTCTCCTGAGTGATTTTTTGCTCAAACCTCTGAGAAATATGTTGCTTATTTCCTCCAGCCCAAAGATGAGCAACTCTGAAAAACAAATTCTTGATGAATATACTGGAACTGGAGAAGATTGAGATGGATTCACTGAGGTGCTTGGAGATGTGCTGTTGGTCTCGTCTATCTGTCACAGTAAAACGGTACGTATTTGTCGTCCCCATTCCAATTTAATTTTCATGCATGTGTTCATTTTAATTGTAAATTGAATAAAATATTACATATGACTTCACAAAATGTGTTTTATTTTGAAATGTGGGAAGGGAATCCTGGACACATGACATTTAATGACTGAAACATGAAATGGAGTGATGTTTGGAGGAAAAAAAATTAGAACTCAGTGTGCCTCGAGTCCTTTTGCTCTTTGAAGTTCTCTGGGGGGGTCTGAGTCAGGACAACAAATTTGTCTTTTTTCAAACCCTGAAAAACATTCTGGTTGTTTGCATCAATTGCTAGGTAGTCCTCTTTTTCTCCATACTTTGGCCAGTGGACAAGGCCCTGTCCATTAGGAGACCTACAAACATGCACATTTTATTTTATTGAGTATTTTTAAAATGGTTTCCATGTCCAAGTTCTTGATGCAATCAGCCGTCTTTTCTGTGCTTTCAGTGGTGCAGCCAGATACATTTGCGACTAACTATGGATGGATGGATAAGTAGATAGCTTTAGAAATAAATAAATACCATTATACGAATTGAGATTATATTAATAATAACACTTATTATTGTGGATTAGGAAATGTATTCACCTGCAATGCAGGCTGAGGATCATCTTGAAATAATAGTTGTAATGCAGCAGTGCCACTCTCAGCAATAGCGCGGTGGAAAAGGCCCTCAGAGAGCGGTGAGAGCAGCTATTCAGCAAAATACAACAAATGAACATATATTGTGAATGTACAATGTGTAAATCGTGCATTTGGCAATACAATCTTCTGAGCATTGATCCTTACCAGGAGCGATACGCTTATTCCACCAGCAGACTCGCCAAATATGGTAACTAAATCTGGGTCTCCTCCAAAGTTGTGAATATGCTCCTGGACCCATTTCAGAGCCTGAATCTGATCCAAAAAACCATTGTTTCCTGGCATGTGCGCATCCCCAGTGCTAGAGAGAACATGCAAACAAGGTGTAATCTGCCTGGCTACAGGAAAATTATATGAACTATAACCACAGCACCAGATTACAATATTCATCCCAACACTGTTTTCATCTCTTACCTGAGAAATCCCAGGAGTCCCAGACGGTACTGGATTACAACCACAACAACATCTTGGTAAGCAGCCAAGGCAGAGCCGCTATATGTTGAAGCTGAGCCCCAAACAAATCCTCCACCATGGATCCAGACCATAACCTGTTGAAACAATAACAAAGATTAGTGAAATCAGTAACAAAATGATTCTAAACTGACCACAGATTCTTACTGGGAGTTTGGCATTATCTGGTCTGTTTGCAGGAGTGTAAATGCTGAGGTAAAGGCAGTCTTCTGAAATATCGGGAAGGTCTACTGTGAAACCAAATGCCTTGACAACATCCATCGCAAACTCTAAATCCTGAATACACCTGAAAGACAGACATGCTTATGTCCTTAACAGGGATAACAATGATTCCATACGTGTGTGAATCCAACAGCAGTGTCTTACATCAGTGGTTGCTTGGTGGCGTCTCTCACTCCTTCCCAACCCTCCACAGGCTGAGGTGCAGCCAGTCTCAGAGCAGGACCGACAGGTGGCTTTGCAAACGGCACACCCAGGTATGCATGGACCCCAGTGTCTTTCCCCTTTACGCTCTCATACTTACCTCTCAGGCAGCCCAGCTTTGTGTGGATTTTTTGCTAAAACCTCTGATAGAAATCTCTGATAGATATGCTGCTTATTTCCTCCAGCCCAAAGATGAGCAACTTCGAAAAACAAATTCTTGATGAATATACTGGAACTGGAGAAGATCGTGTGAAAAATAGAGATAGATTAACTGAGGTGCTCGGAGATGTGGTGTTGTTCTTCTTTTCCATCTGTCAGAGTAAAACCTTTTGTGTTTATCGTCTTCATTCCAATTTAATTGTCATGCATGTGTTCATTTTAATTGTAAATTTAATAAAATATTACATATGACTTCACAAAATGTGTTTTATTTTGAAATGTGGGAAGGGAATCCTGGACACATGACATTTAATGACTGAAACATGAATTGGAGTGATGTTTCAGGGGAAAAAAAATTAGAACTCGGTGTGCCTCGAGTCTTTTTGCTCTTTGAAGTTCTCTGGGGGGGTCTGAGTCAGGACAACAAATTTGTCTTTTTTCAAACCCTGAAAAACATTCTGGTTGTTTGCATCAATTGCCAGGTAGTCCTCTTTTTCTCCATACTTTGGCCAGTGGACAAGGCCCTGTCCATTAGGAGACCTACAAACATGCACATTTTATTTTATTGAGTAGTTTTTGATTAACTCATTATTTTTAACAAGTGATGGTAATTCCTACCCTGTACGAGCAAAGTTGCCCCAGTAGCTCATCATGATTTTGTTCATCCGCTCATCTTCTTCACTGCATGCACCTAAAATAAAAATTAC
This sequence comes from Takifugu flavidus, assembly GCF_003711565.1. Lineage (NCBI taxonomy): Eukaryota > Metazoa > Chordata > Actinopteri > Tetraodontiformes > Tetraodontidae > Takifugu > Takifugu flavidus. Next base: position 5,064 of record NW_026622564.1, read on the forward strand.
TTGAAATCCTTTTTGTACTGAAAAATGACAGGAAAAGTCG